>NC_091215.1:5763441-5850941 GCF_040958095.1 Procambarus clarkii | reverse complement strand
AGTGGGCATTTGAAGGCATAGACGACGTTAGTCTCTTTTAAAGCGTTCTGTTTTGTGTCTGGAGAGTTTCTCATGAGTAGGCTGGCCGTTTTTCTGGTTTTATAGTAAATCGTCAGTTGTATCCTCTGATTTTTGTCTGTAGGGATAACGTTTCTATTAACAATATCTTTCAGGACCCTTTCCTCCGTTTTATGAGCTGTGGAAAAGAGGTTCCTGTAAAATAGTCTAATAGGGGGTATAAGTGTTGTGTTAGTTGTCTCTTCAGAGGTTGCATCATAAGAAGGAAAGTGAAAAGCCATGCAACCTCTGAAGAGACAACTAACACAACACCTATACCCCCTATTAGACTATTTTACAGGAACTTCTGAATGAGGGGAAGCTCCCCTCACCTCCTCCATCGCCCCCTCCCCCTCACTCCATTAAAACATATCCACCTATGTAGGGACCCTTCTCACCTACACACACAGCCTCTACATAGCAATACATACTCTCATCTTTTAATCAAACTATTATCTACACAGAGGATTAAGTCTACGGCAAACACACATACATATTCAACTACCCTATCCACATATTCCACGCATATCCTCATATTCCTTACTATACCACATACCACATAGCTCTACATACTCTCCTACCCCCCACACAACATGACCCCACATCTTCTCTGACCGTATACCCAAACACCGGACGCTCACACACGTCCAACACGCCCCAACTTCCGGGAAAATTCCCCAAAACCCTTTGTGACTAGACACCTGCACTCCACCTGCTCAGCTGGCTCTCATAGAGCCACCTGGGCAGATGGTGCGCGCGGTTCTAGTCACATATTTCACTACTTAAAATTACTAAGTAACCAATGGTCAGGTTCACATCTTACTCGGTAAGCTCTCTTTTGATAAGTTGCTGACGATTGCTTTCGTCGGCCACTGATCTTGCCAGGACGGATTTATGTCTCACACTCTGGTAAATAATATTGTACACACTGTGAGGAGTGTACATACAAGAATATTAATATGACTCCAACACTCTATGCTATTATAGTCAGGTTGTATTTAATCCCATCAGGACTCTATCAGCTGTTTATATCATGTGGTAGCCCAACTCCTGGCTCGCTACTTATGCTACCAACCTCACCTAGTGGGTTAAATCTTGTAATATAATATGGCACTATCAGCCCTAGAATATATATAAATATACACAAGGAATCCAGCCTAAGGCTGCAACAACATAAACATCAGTATATATATTCCTTGAATCAAACGCCCAATCGCTCACCTTCCACTGCATCATGCACGCTAATTGTCACGGACCTTGGCCCCATCTACAATCCTGGCGCCGAACTACAGCAGTTGACCCTCCCATTAAATGGAGTTTCCCATCTTTTAATCTTCCTGGCTGAAAGGTGACGAGTAACCAGAGGCAGGCTAGGGAAGTGAATGAAGCCGGGACAGTGGAAGACGTAGGTCGACCTGAAGGTGCTAGCCAGTTGGGCTGGACGAGCGCTGTGAACTTTACTCCTGGAAGGACTAGCCAAGTGGGCTGGTCGAGCACTGTGGACTTTACTCCTGGAAGGTACTAGCCAAGTGGGCTGGTCGAACGCTGTGGACTTTACTCCTGGAAAGGCTGGCCAAGTGGGAAGGTCGAGCACTGTGGTTGAGCACTATAAACTTCACTCATGGAGGTGCTAGCCAGTAAGATTAGATGAACGCTTCGGTTGAGCGCTGTAGACTACATTTCTGGAAGGTAAAAGCCAGTGGGGCTGGTCAGGCGTTGCCGACTTTGTTGCTTGAGCGTATCAACGGGTGTGCAATGAAGACTTCATCAGAGGCACCTTGTGGTCGTCATCTGTGAAGCAGGCTAGCATAAGGGCTAGCAATGCCAATCCGATTGACATCGCATAGACTTGTAAATATTATAATGGTGATGCGAAAATAATAATGTGTTATTTTACTTTTACCTTTAAACATTACACTATATTCCCACCAAGATTAGGTTTCTCTGAACTTGAGTAGGATCTTAGAGATTATGAAGAACCCGGTTACGAAGGGTTCGTAACACTAATGACACTCAAACACTATCAACCCTCTATCAGTAGACATTAAGAACCTCCTCTCTACATCTAGAGGTCCACTACCATGAACGTCTCCAGTTTCCTACACAATTATCTACCATGCTCCGCTACAGCTCTTCCAGGCTGCTGCACCATGAAGCTTTCCCTGAACAGCAATGATGCTTCACCACTGGTATCACAGAAGCCCGTGTAACTCCACTCCAGTGCTTCTCCTCTCACAGCTTGATGTCCAATTCCTCACTATGGGACTGCTCTTCCACAGAGCTCAGTATTTCTTGGAGTTCCATCCACAGATTCCTCCTCTGACCTTGAAGTTCTCTCAGGAACTCCTTCCCTTGACAAACCTGCTACCCATCGACACGCCATAAAGATCTTCCTCTACAAACATATAATTAAAATAAACTGCACAATAAATGTCTCCACTCGACATCCCTATGATTCTCACCTGCCATAAGGAGACTCCCCCATGCCTGGGCGAGTCCATTCTCCACCCTCCCGTGGCGGTCCACCTGAGACTGTCTGCCAGTGGCTGCCACCGGGCCCAGTCAGTTACCTCCAAGCTTTCGGCGGGAGAGGATGTGCTGCTCCTCTCCTCAGCTGGTTCCCTCATCTCTATTCTCTTATTTAGGCTTTCTGCCTTAATAAAATATGCCTAATATATCAATAGACATTTGCTACGGTCGCTGGGCACACGACCACCACAGGCAATCACTATGAACTGGTTTAAAATGGCTTACCACAGAATTTGGTCCGCTAGTGGCGTTCACTGACTGGGCAGTCACCACTAGGGCGCTCTAAGCTGCCCACAAAACTGCTTTAAAGACTGCTCTACACTCTACCTGCAGTCCATGACTTGAGCTGACATGTCCCCAGACTTATTCCACAAGCGAGACGTCTGTCCACTTCCTTCTTCTTGAATATATACACTCAGGGGTTCTTCTTTACCAGGGGCTCAAACGGAGCACAACCTCCCCTCACGATTTCTGCAGCTCAAGTAAGGTCAAACCCCTCTGAAGCGAGCCTCACACAAATTCTCCACATCTCATGTCAAGTCATTTATGCACATTCTTATTCATTGCCCATACTTTTAATCTAGTCGTCAAATTTAATCAAGTGCTTACTATATGTATTTCCAGGTCTAGATTTCTTTGACCTCTTAGTTAGGTCAGGCCTAGCAGAATAACTCTCAGGGGGAGACTCGTTTTTCAGCTACCTGGGATCATAACACCTGACATAACCACCTAGGCGTATGAGCGATTGTACTACTTTATATTCTCGGGGTCCTCTACTTATTATGAACCCTGACAAGTTTAATTTCACCTGTGTGATTGGTTTTAATTTAAGTGCCTCTGCCACTTTCTGAGTAATGAAAGTTTTCTGGGTCCCTAGTCGAATAGGCCACGAATGGTGGTCTTGGTCCCTTTATTCTTGACTTGGAGTTGGGCAGTGAACAATATGGCATTTACTTGAGGTGCTGGTTATTGTATGATGTAAACTTCTCACACCTTGCAACACTGAACTTGTGTGAGATTTCTATCTCTTACCTTGTGATTTGTATAATTTGATTTCATACATTTGCATGGTGCAGCATGATGCTGTTCCCTTCTACACCTATTGTATGAGTTCAGTGGGGTCCCACAGCTTTTAGTATTATGTGTTTGAGACACCTGGTACATTGTGTAAATGTTTGAGTCGTCTGACTCGGATGTCTCTACTAGGATAATTTATACATTTATATAAAGAATGTTTTTGATGACAAAACAAACACAACCCCAGCCTACAGCATGCTTAAGGTTCACCGGTTTAGGTGAAACATTGTCTACAGGTTTTGAAGGCTTTGTTGTTTGCATGTATTTATTAGTTTATTTTTTGTGAGTACTTGTTGTACTCTTGGGAGTAGTTATTGGGTTCTTGGGTGCACTTATTGGGCTCTTGGGAGTATTTATAGTACTCTTAGGTCTCACTGATAAGTCAGTGTTTGACCTGTTAGTATTACATTGATTATTAATACCCTTATTACCTAACGACTGGGCCACTTTAGGAGTTTCAGTTAAGGAATTTAATGTGGGTACAATTTCTGTTGATTCAGGGGTGGCATTAAGTGCGATGAGTCACAATAACGTGGCTGAAGTATGTTGACCAATCCACACACTAGAAAATAAAGGGACAACGACGTTTCGATCCGTCCTGGACCATTCTTAAGTGCCTAGTTTGCTTGTTTATTATTTACTATAATACACAAACCTGTTAACATATCTTGCATTGTCAGGACGGTATTATTCTGATATGAATATAATTCATTTAGCACTTCGCTAGACAATTTTTTTGGGATGACTATTTTAGTCGTCATCCACTCAGCAGCGGGTTGATCCATTTCAATGCTGAAAGATTTTAACAGTGACTCGAGTTTTAAAATAAATGTTTGCAAGGAGTCAACTGATTGATTGAGACTGGTTGAGATAAGTCCAATAGTTGATGTACGAGATTTATGATACCTTTCTCATTCTCAGCACTTTCTCTAGAGAGCTGGATAGCTTGATTGATGCTAACACATTCGGCATTACCTCTGGAGGTGCCTGACAGCTGAGTGAACAGCGCTTCGGATTCATAGTCCTGAGGTTCCGGTTTCGATCCCCAGTGGAGGCGGATACAAATGGGCAAAAAGTTTCTTTCACTCTGATGCCCGTGTTACCTAGCAGTAAATAGGTACCTGGGAGTTACACAGCTGCTACGGGCTGCTTCCTGTGGATGTGTATAAAAAAGGAGGCCTCGTCTAGGACCGGGCCGCAGGGACGTCAAGCCCCGAAATCACTTTAAGATAACCTCAGAATAGGAGACTGGTTTGAGTGATTAAGACTATCACTAACTTGGTTTAAGCCTTCTTGCTGTGAGATTTTTTTCTACGCCTACCTCCCTTAGGAGGTGGACTACAAGTTTAAAGGCTGCTCACGGCAGTTAAGCATGAGTCCAATAGAAAAAGGAAAAGCAGGAGAAAACCGCCAGGCCTCCACCACCAGGGGTGAAAACCTGTCCACAATAGGCCGCTGGTTCCTCCTAGTTAAACAGGACGTTAAAACTAATAAAGGGTAACCGACGGGTTCTCACAATCAAATATTTATATTTGATGTGGCGCTATGAATTGGAATTCGAATTCCCAATGACAGCCGTCATATCAGGATCACGTCAACATTTAATCGTAAAAAGCAGAAAATGGGTGGAAAAGAATGGTTGAAGGGTTGACATCAAAGACCGTTTTCTATAACATAACAATTTATTAATAACAAGAGACTAACTACTACATTACCGAGTTTACGTTACGTTAATGTCCATCCAGTGGCACGTTAACAAACAGCTAAATAGCAACCCTTGCTGTGCGGCTGCATACTGAACTAACCTGAACACAGGTGTGCCCACTGATGACGCAATATTGCAAATCAAAAAAATATCACAGACTAAGTTACACCACAGCGAATGGTTACGTTATTGTCCATCATGTGGCAATTGCAACACAGCTATTCAACAGCCCCTCGAGAAATGACAGCAGGCTCCATCCTGCTGACACTTCGGGCTGACAAGTGAACTAACTGAACAATGATGCCCACTGAAGACACAAGCATGCAATCAATAGTGTCACGGCTTCCCTGACAGCTACTCTAATCCCAAGCTTAAGGGTCCTCCTTCCAAACAGGAGTGACCCCCGTAACTAGGCGGGTAGTCCAACAGTGACTCCCCCTATCACAACCTAGTGTGAACACTCTTTGCAACTCCCCACAAGAAGTTGCACTGTAAACAGTAACCAAAGTCAAGCTAGGTGGGATTCTAGGAAACAGCTCCAGAATTCCCTAAGTTACTTTACTCTCGTCACCAGACGATAAACAAAAGAAATTGCCTTAATCAATTACCAAACTGATTATGTGATTAATTACGTTAATTGACTGATCACAGCAGTCAGCAACAAAGTACTACGTTAATCACAACCAATTGTCTCTCATAGACAGCAACATGATGGTACTCTATGTTAATCATTAACACTTGTCTCTCTTAATACATGTCATCTTGTTAACAATAACTCAAAACTCTCTTATATTACATCGCACTTGACTCCTTGCAAGTATTCAGTGAGTAATTCTTAATTAAGGTCAAACGGACCACTAATTACATCCCCATTGAGTTACAATAACTAAGCCTACCCTAATTTGGTAGCTTCTCAACAGTCTGTGTCAAAAAATTACTATAATGAGTGTTAATGACCCTAATTAACTCCGAGCATTTAATTAACTGTCACCAGGACCGTTAATTAATCATACATAAATACGTCTCACTCCGCACTGCCTAAGCAGGTCTCATCAAACACTGTGAATTCACGGGAAAGGAGTTAATTACCCTAATTAACATGAGTGCAATTAATCCACTGTCCTCTGACAGGATATGATTAATATAACGAGTTATGCTAGCTCCATGACCTCGCTTTACTGAGTCATCTGAGTCCTCAAGACTCCAGACGTTAATTACTCCACTAATTATCATGAGCCACTAATTGCTATACCCCGAAAGGTAATTAGTCCCGACCAAATTCCGTTAACACAAATACTGACAGACTGACAGATCCTCTCCCACTACATGAATTCATGATGAGAAGGCTAATTACATAATTAGCTAGAGTGATAAATTAGTTGTCACACGGACAATTAATTGCACCCGAGACGTATCTCACTCAAGCTCAACACTGTTCTCCCATAACAGCTTTCACTCACTCAACAATAAGTGTGCACCCCTTATCCAGTTAATTACCCCTTTAACTCACTGAATCTTTAAGTCCTCTACACAACTTAAAGAACAAAGTAACCCCAGTGTTACATAGGTCACACTACAATGGCATGCATAACAACACAAATGCACTGCCCACATACGGTTGCGGCTACTGCAACTCGTTAATTACTGTGCCACACAGTAATGACACACAGTTTGGGAACAACAAGAGTATATCAATATTACTGCCCCCCCCCCTTATCTTGCAACCGTTGCAAAGGACTACTGTGAGCACACACTTACCTCAGCAAGGCAATTAATAAATCAATTGCCTGCTCTCATTAAGTACTGTGAATTCCCCTGAATAATCCTAGAGGTCCCTTAAACCCTCAACACAGCTCCTAGGGCAGCAATATCGTATAAACTGATAACAACACTGCACAAACCTGCAATATAATGATGCCGTCAGCATACCCCACATGCTAATGACATCAATAGGCAGTCAGTCAGCAATCACATATACTGACTCACCACACAACACAGTACATAAAACATGCAAATGAACACATAGAAATGGCATTCACATAATCAATGAAAATTATATCACCAGATAAATGTATCTCTAACTACACAGACCTCAGGGTATCCACTGACATCCCTGCAACATAATGATTATAATTTTACATGCTGGTACTCCATAGCACTAATCCAGTCTGACCGATTATATAGAATTGACAACTGGATCATTTATATGGTAAATCTCTACACTGACCGGTTACATACCCGAGTCAGTCTACACACTTATATATATAACTCTATATCTACAGTGTGGTCCCGTGTACAACATCCATCTCCAGGTACTGCCCTACCAGTCACCTGGACGTGCCACTGACAGCTGTCACTCAGCTGCTTCCCTATCCTGGCGGGGCTATGGGACAACACAGCCTTTACCGGGATTTCCACCGGTCCTCAACACACTGTTACACAATGATAATTGTACTCACGTTCTTCAGATCCTCATCAGCACCCCCCCCAAGGCTGAGCTGGTGCGCGGGGTGTGGGTGTGGTTTGACCGCGCGGGTGACCTGGGGGTGGGCCCCCCCGGGCGGCTGGCCAAGGTGGGTGGCGCGCAGGCGGTCTGGGGTGACGCGTGGGCAGCCTGGGGTGGCGCGCACATGGGATGCCTCAGCCCAGCTGGCTGGCTGCGCCTACAGGCATACACACGTGGATGGGAGATCACTTTACACCCCATCATACCAGCATGCTCGCTTGTACACTCGGGCGACAATGGCCGGCGGCGTCACCACATGGCGGACCCAACACGGTGGAATACCAAGTCTAACAGGGGTCTGTAATGACACCTCACTTACATTGCCCTATTCCACCAATTGTCCATTGTCCATACAACACTAGACAGGATATTCGAACCACCTGTTACACCATGAGGCTCTGCCAGCTGCCTCATGGGTGCCCACTGTCTCTGAGGCTTTTTCACTGGTCCTTCCGTACCTCATCGGCCCCAATTTCACGCAAATTGGGCCTTGGCACAACCCAGGATGGCAGGAGTGCCATCCATGCTGAGTAACAAGGAAATGACAGCAATTAACGAGGGTGGAGGTGGCGGCTGCCACCTCCACCCAGCTACATCTTCCCCCACTTGCTGCCCTGCTCCAACTGCCTATTCCGCGGGCTAGGGGAACTCAAAATGCCCATATCTCTCCCCCTACTTTGTCTTGACCAATCAGCACGAAGCCGGCACAACTCAAGGTGCCGCTTCCAATCACAGCTGTTCGCGCCAAAACTCAGCTAGGAGTAGAGATGCCTAAACCAATCGCAGGCCTCCCTCACCCTCAGGCGTCCCGTGACGTCACAAGGAGAGGGAGGCCTAAAGACAGTGGCGCAATGTCTCACATGGTGGGGGCAACGTTCACCCCTCTGTCCTTTCCCCCCTCTAACGGTCATAGACAAGTACCTCCCTCACACCGCTCACTTTCAACTCCCATCCTATTTCACAGAAACAGGAAAATTTCTGTAATTCTCTCTACAGAGCAATTACAGACTTCTGACTAGTCGTAAATGATAGTCCATAGCAAGAGCTTTCATCCAACACCCCACAAGTGTATGGTAGTTTGAAAACTTCTTGACTAGAGTCCCTAGAGCGACTAGCCTAATCTAGAAAACTAGGAAAACTAGCTGAGGGAATCTACATTCCCTCACACTTGCCTAGCCTCAGTTTCAATTTCAGCTTCAGCTTTTAATACAACTTCAGCTTTCAGTTCAGCTTCAGCTTTAATTTCACCTTCAGCTGCATCTTCATCCCCCTGTTTGAGCTTCACTTGTTTCTCCAGATTCTTCTGGGAAGCTTGTCAATTCAGTAGCCTCATGGATTCTCGGAATCCATGGAATATATGGATATAATATCTGAAAACTGTTAAAATCCTGTTAATGAGTCATTGGGTGAAATTGTATTAGAGGAGACTGTAGAAAATTAATGTTTAACTTTAATTATTGATCCTTTGTAAGGGTCAGACTTGATTAGAGGAATATCCTCATCTTGAGGTAGCTCATTTATTTCATCTGATGAGCTTGTTGCTTGCTGTAGTATGGGTATACTGTAAGGATGTTCTAATCCAACAGGAACATTTTCTGTTGCAAGCATCTTATTATAGTAATTTAATCTGGCCTGAATTTTGCCTTCATAGTTAACTACGTCAGATATGACTAGATCTATTTCGTCTAGGTCAGTATTACTGACATGGAGTGCACCTATGTACAACACAATAAATTCTTGTACCTGTTTGAATTTCTAGTTAGCTATTGTTGCTGAGAATTCCAACGATATGAGATCAACCCAGCCGTCACATTTGTCGCTCAGCCTTGTCAAGCGACTTTGAAGGCATTTCAAAATTCTTCCAGCTTTTTCTGGTGTAGCCATGTTGGCTATGGGTTAAAGCCTTATAGGGCTTATATAGCTAATTATAGACAGCTATGATACTTGCTCATATATGTGGAGCAGGTACGGTTATTAATATCCTAATATTTGATTTCTTGGTTAGGCTGATTGTAATTTACCTCATATAGAGGTTAGCTTACCTACCTAATGGTAAGTAGCTATGATTTGAGTGATTCTTTAATGCCACTACGGTTGTACGTCCAGTTAGCTCTTCTTTATCACCATCAGTTGGTATAGTGACACCTAGTAACACTCAAAGATGTACAGTAACTATGTAATAAAATATAAGTACACAATTGTGTGAAATAATAAATTCACCCTACTTAAGGTTTGCACAACATTAAATAGTAATTAACAGCATTGTCTAACCCAGTACTAGTTAGAAATCCACTGAACTGCGCAAAGCACCTACAGGTCATCGACGGGGTTGGGGGGGGGGGGGGGAGGTTTGCACAACGCGCCTCCGGGTATTTTTAATTTTAGCGTATGATTCAACACTCCCGAGGCTACATGGAGTTCACATCAGCTTCCTCAAGACTCTTGTAAACAGGCTCCATTTAAAAAAAAAATCGTCGGCAACATTCCCGTGTGTGCGGGCCTCAGTACTGAGTGAGCAACCAACGCTGGCACACGTATCATTAGCTCACAGCACTGCTGTTAAGCTTGTGGCCACAGCATCGCCTAATAATGTCAAATATATATATAACTGGTATTATTTAGCCATGATAGTATTACAGAAGAGCCTGAGTGTGATAATGACTGTGTACAATGTTCAAATATCAGTGAATCAATGCTGTTCACGATGTTCACAGCGCTAGCCTCAGCATTATTTCGTCCATCTAGGAATCTTCAAACGACTTTATATGTTACTTTACAAAATAAACTTGTGGTCATTTATTCATTTACAGGATTTAGTGAACAGGATTGTGATAATAGCAGGATTGTGGTGATAATTAGCGCTGCGAGTAATATTGTGGGAGGAGGAAGCTTGGTGTGGGAGGGAGGGAGGGAATCCAGATAGCGTCATTGTGTGTAGCAGCCACTCTTGTTTTGCTCACCATACTAGCTTAGTGGTTTGCTATGGTGAACACACATGTACATGGGTATATACAATGTGTGTATATACCCTTGTACATATGTGCGTAGCATTGTGGGAGGAGGAATTTTGGTGACAGAAGATCGAGGTAGCATCACTGTGTGTGGCAGCCACTCTTGTTTTGCACACCATAATTACCTAATGGTTCGCTATGGTGAACACATATGTACGTGGGTATATACAATGTGTGTATATACCCTTGTACATATGTGCGTAGTATTGTGGGAGGAGGAATTTTGGTGGGGAAGGGAGAAGATCGAGGTAGCGTCACTGTGTGTGGCAACCACTCTTGTTATGCACATTAATAGCTAACATTAATGTTATGCTAGCTTAATAGTTTGCTATAACATTAATGTTATGCTAGCTTAATAGTTTGCTATAACATTAATGTTATGCTAGCTTAATAGTTTGCTATGGTAAACACATATATATATATATGGGTATATACAATGTGTGTATATAGTGTAATAATAGCAACAGGAGTTTGGTGGGAGGAGCATTTTTGGTGAGGGAGGTGGTGATATACCCGTAGCATCGTCTGCTGGCTGCTGTGTGATTTCTCATGCAGTGTATGGTGGCCACTCTGCTGTTTGGACATAATACCAGCTTACTTGCAGTTATGGTGAATAAAACATGTAGATACGTATACATAACGTGTAAAAATCTATATAAATAAAAATGGAAATGTTCAAATGAAGCTGTGTTTTTCATTTGTTTTTCATGTGAGGGAAATCTTCGAAACCCCTTTACCAATTGCTTTGAAATTTTGACACAATGTTGCATACGAATAGGAGCGTGTTTTTATATACTTAATATATAGATGCCACACCCATGTCAGGTAAAAACATGTTTTTTTTTTACAGTGCCATCTGTTGGACTTAGAGCAACACATGCTGTGATATCCGAGAGTTCTTCACCGATTGCTTTGAAATTTTGACACAACATTCCATTCGAATGTGCATATGCTTTTATATACCTACTATATAGATGACACACCTGTGACAGGTAAAAACATGTTTGTTTGAAAAACAGCACCATCTGTTGCATGTAAAAGCAGCACAGGCTATGCTAAATACGTTATGATTCCATTTTAATGTTTCCAGTTATATTGATAAATTAAATTTTCATAGATTTCGATTTATTTTCATTTTGATTTAATAATTTTGTGTGACATTCCGTTGCAATTGAGCTGTGTTGTTTACCATGTCTTTTATTTCGTGAGTATAAATATTGATGCCACACCTGTGACAGGTAAAACCATACTTAAAAAAAAAACAGTGGCATCTGTTGCACGAAAGAGCAACACACATTATACTAAATATGTTATGATTCCATTTCAATGTTTCCGATTGCACTGATAAATAGAATTTTCATAGATTTCAACATATTTTTATTTTTATTTAATTATCTTGAGTGATATTGGCTTGGAATTGAGCTGTGTTGTTTAGCATGCTGTTCATTTCGTTGGTATTGTTTATTTTTATGTTTTTTTTTCATTTAAATTTCTCAACTGTTATTCCTATTTTTTCAGTGATGGAAACATCAGATCATTTAATGTTCCCAATTTTCTGATGGGAACATCAGACAGGGGAGAGGGGTAATGATGGGGAGGACAAGGGGATGGGGGGTGGGGAATGGTTGGGAGGATGAGGGGACGCAGGAGAGGGGAGTGGTGGGGAGGACTGGAGAACAGGGGTAGGTAGTTGTGGCTCACCAGCGCAAATGTGTTGCTGAACCACAGCAACGCGTAGCCGGATACAGCTAGTAGTATAATATAAACAATAACAGTAAGGTGGGAGGAGGAACGTTGGCGAGTAAGGTGTAAGGAGTAAGCTAGGTGTTGGAGGAGTGAGAGAAGGGTGGCTGGGTGTAGCAGCTCACAATTGTAGAGTTCTGAGAGTTTTGATGGTGAATGTATATAGTGTTTGATAGTGTATAGTATGTAAATATGTTGAAAATAAACATAAATGAACATGAAACATTGGATATATGAGCAATATATGTGGACACATTTGAGACACATATAACACAGTCTTGCGACAATGCGGATGCTCTACTGCCATAATATTGTGTATGTGTTCATTATACATAGGATTGGCAAGCAAAAACAAAACAAATGCATATGGAAATGAACACAAAAAATTAAAAAAAAAATATTTGTGGGAACTCGTGCATGTTGAAGCTGGCAGGCGACTGGTTCCGGGAGTCTATGTCACGGACGACCACCAAATCGTGAAGTCACACGCCATTTTCCGGGCCCCATTGCGGCCAAAGAAATTCCCCGCCAAACACACACCGAAACTACGACGTTGGTACAACGTTCGAACAGGTTTTAACACCTAACCAGTTATAACAACCAATATAGCAAGTTGTAAAAACGTTCTAATACGTCATAAACATGTTAAGCCATGATGTAACATCTTTATTACAAGTTGTAACAAGCGGAAAATAGAAACAGTTACAGTTTGTGTTTCCAGGGTTTTAAGTACAATTTCGACTTTTTGTTAACATATCCATACTCATGGAAGGGATTTTGACACTTTCAAAGGAGAAAAGAAATTTTTCCAGAGACTTTATTTCCTGCGCACACGGAAGGGGGGTACCGTATTTAGAAGCCGAGCAGCCCAGTGCATAATTTGCTAAATAGTTTAGGCTAGAGTTGTACATACCATAGTACAATTCCAGTCTAACAATATCCTACCCCTGTGGGTTAGCATAAAATACGATAAATGATGTGCAATATTGGTATACATATGGTGTTATTTTTTTTTTCTTTTTTTTTTAGTTTTTGATATACAGAATATACACTTATAGAAAATACGTGTATATGAAATTTAACTATATACACTTACTGTTGTCTCTCTGGCCACAATCTTCTGTGAAGATCAATATCATTGATTTATTTACCAGTCACATATGCTTAGACTCCCGTGACTGATTTTCACGAAATAGTCTGGAAAAATGTATATGGGTGGTATTACCACCAAGATAATAATGGTTATATGGTGTGCCCAATTTAATGTAGTTATTAACACAAGGTTATTAATTGTGAGCAGTTGCTCTAGGCGACCTAGTTATCCTCAGCTCTGTGTGAGGTATGGGTCTGAATATTGTGGATAATTAACTATAACCCACTAAAGCCAGATGTAGACATTGGCTTTATTCTGGTAAATTAATAATAGGAAATAATGGGGTTAAGCTATAATATATGTGTCGCAGTTTGCTGTTAGTCGTAACTAATAATGAATATATTGCCTAGTACCTGATAATACTACTTAATTAATAGTATACTATAAACAGGGTTAGTAAATAATTAAATATAAAGGATTATATAGGACCAGTAATTTAACTTGGTATACTGGACCGTAAATATTTGTGAATTTATACTGGTTTATGTAGATCAGTAATTTATATTAATGTGTTGGTCTATGAACCACTAATTTTTAATGAACTGATTTATACGGTTCTAAGACGACCAAAAAGGATGTGCGGAAATCTGCCTCCAGAATAATGATAATAAATCTAATATATAATTCGAAGGACCATTCTTATGAAAATAAAATAAACTAGAGAACCAGTGCCTATGGATCTATTATATAAAGTGTCACTAAAATCAATTAATGTATAGTAATGAACTGTAGTGTACTGTAAACTATAGAGCCAAATCCCTCCACACACTTTGGGGGGGATTAATTTGTAAAGAGAAATTAATGCCCTTTAAATAATAAAATAATATGTTAATGCATATAAATTCATAAATCACATGTATGAATAATAAACAGGCATATGATATTAATAAATCAATGAATACTACTAAAGGCTATCTACAAAGAAAGTATATACAGCTTAGTTGTTGGTAAGAATAATAGCATGCGCCTCGTAAACTCGTAAAACTCGTCACCGTAAACTTGTTTCAGCAGGCTACTCTGGGAACATGTGATTGTTGTGGAAGTTATCGTCTCTCTTACGTTTGTACTCCAGCTGAAAGACAATTCACATGTAAAATCTATTTGAGAATATATAGTTCCTCACGTATTCATAAAAATTAATGTGTGGAGATAGGGGGAATGAAACTTACGAGTTTGTTTTAAAGGGTACGCGTCATGACAACAAACCATCCTATCTTATTAAATGTGGCCACAAAAAATACTGTAGGACAAACTGGTTTGCCGGGCACAGTATCTGTGAGATAATGAAGCGGTTGCGTCTTGATGGCGTTTGTAGATGCACGGATAGCTCGATATTAAAACGATGCTACGACCAGCTTGAGACACTCTCCCTGATCATGGTGTGGCTTGCCAAGTCTCCCTCCTCTCGGGTGGCTAGCGCATGCGCAGTCATGCTGAGACGCGCTAAATATTTCCTATTATATGTTTAACTTCCTGAATTAATGGAGCTAAGGTTTATCAGAAATTAAAGAGATTTAATTTGTCTTACTTGACAACATTTTAATTCTTGTTTCTTAATAATTAAATGAACATTGTTCAATAGAAGAGAGTGCTGAATAGAAATTCAGTCATATGTGACTGCGCTTGAGTAAAGGTTCGTAACTGTATGAATTATTACCAGCAAATAATCTATATTGCTTAATTGCATATTAATATATTAACAGATTTAATTCACTGAATATATTCGGGACAATAAAATTATTAAATTTTGATTCTCTTTCGCGTTCCAGGCAGGCGCGCAGTCGACATAGGGGTCATGTATCTCAGCGTGTGGGTAAGCGCGCTGTGACACTCAAATGTGTATACTCGTTCCAGCTTTCTCACCTTAATTCTCGTGCTACGTCGCTCGTTTTGGTAGCATTGTGTTCGCAATTAAATTCCCTAAATATGTGTATGAATATAATGTACAAAAGGCTGGAGTGCCTCCCCGCAGAAAAGCCTAAATCCTACACTGTAGTAATCCTACACGATGGGTGAAACTTCTTATTTAAGAAATTCCTTATAAAGGTATAAACCATATGCAAAGGATAACCATTATTTGAAAAAAAATTCACAAGAAAATTATTTGTCGTTTCTTGATGTAAAAGTGAATAACCTTAATGGGTTCAACCCTAATGTTTTTAGGAAACCAACCTTTACTGGTTTAGGTTTAAATTTTAATTCTTTTGTTCCTGATATTTTTAAGAAAAATGCAATTAACACGCTACTGAATAGGGCCTTTGTTTTATGTTCTAATTGGAATAACTTTGATCAAGAAATTAATTTTCTTGTGAAATTTTTTTCAAATAATGGTTATCCTTTGCATATGGTTTATACCTTTATAAGGAATTTCTTAAATAAGAAGTTTCACCCATCGTGTAGGATTACTACAGTGGAAAGGGATCGTAAATATATTAAATCACCATTTTATGGCAGTATTAGCTTTTCTGTAAGGAGTCGTTTGAGGAGACTGTTGCAGCAGTGTTATCCTCAAGTACACTTTAGATTTATTTTTGTCAACACAAATACCATAGGCTCTTATTTTAAATTTAAAGATAAAGTGCCTACCCCCTTGTGCTCAAATGTCGTATATATGTATAATTGTTCCAGCTGTAATGCTGGATATATCTGGAGTTCCATTCGGAACTTTAAGATTAGGATACTTGAGCACCGGGGATTATCTTTTAGGACTGGATTACCATTGTCTAAACCAGCATTTTCGGAGATTAGAAACCATTGTTATGAGTTTGATCATTCTCTGCTGGAATCTGATTTTAAAATTCTGGACACTTGTCTGAATGGCCAGTCAGATTTGAGAGTAATGGAATCCTTATATATAAAGAAGCTGCGGCCTCTGTTGAATAGCAACCTTTCAGCTGTTCAATTGTACACTGTATAGTGCACAGTAGGCCCTGTAATTTGATTTATAGTTCATTTTGGTAGTTTAATTTTATTATAATTTTGTTTAGTTATTTGTTATTAGTTATCTTTTATTTAGGATATATAATACATTTTTTGGTATTTCATTTTATTTAATATTTGAGTTTTTTATAAGATTTTGGTTAGTACTTTATAATTGTCGTTTATTCTGTTTGTATTTTACATACATTTTTTGTAGATTTGTAGTCATTATATAAATATTTGTTATAGTGTTTAGTATCTATGTGTTAGGTATCAAGTTTAACTTCTGATCACTTTACGTAAATTTAATAGAATGGTTTGTTTTAGTAGTTATAAAATTCATCTTGTAGTTTAATGGATTTTTAAATTAGCTTTAATATATGTGACAGTTAATAAGTTTTATTTGTATTGATCACTTTAAGTGCGCTTAAGTGTTTTGTTTTGTAAGCATTTTCCTTTCTTTGATAGGCAATTATATTCAGTATGAGTTCTTTGTTTACCAGTTATTTGATTGTGATTTCTGTTTTTTCTTTTAGATCTGATGATGAATACGAGAAGTATTCGAAACGTTATGCATTTTAAAGTAAAGAATCTGAAACATGATGTTCAGTATATCCCTGGTCTTCCTATTCATCTTAAAAATATATATATATATATATGTATATATATATATATATATATATATATATATATATATATATATATATATATATATATATATATATATATATATATATAAATATATAAATATATATATATATATATATATATATATATATATATATATATATATATATTTATAATGGATTTTTAAATTAGCTTTAAGCTTTCTCACATATATATATATATATATATATATATACATATATATATATATATATATATATATATATATATATATATATATATATATATATATATATATATTTTGATGGGAATGTGTTGGAGTATAGATGTTCGGCAGCCCTCCAATGGCAGGTGTCAATGCCTGGTCACACTTATAAAAAAAAAATAGACTGCTTGCCTGTTGTCTATGGTAAGTTAGAGGGAGGAACACGTAAAACACAAAGTATGAACAATGAAACTTTAATATATTTACTTTAAACATAAATGAAAATAAAGACACATCTCAGGTAAATGACTGGTGCAATAAAATGACAGAGATAAATGCAAAAACACATTAGATTAAACAATTTAATGGAGAAATGGTGCTGAGAATATTGGCTTTAGCTGAGAACTCCCTAAGTATATGAAAGCCAGAGAGCTTAGTATGCCAGAGAGAGATGTCAACTCTAAGAGCACAAAGAATATTCTGCAGTTAATGGCTGGTCAGGCTCAGACGTTGAGTCATGTAGATGGCGCTGAGGTGCAGGGTGCAGGTGCGTGGTCGGCGAGTCACCAATTAGGAGGAGGCAGGCTGGGATGGGTAGTTTGCTGGTTGACGACGAGCCGGCATGGAGGGTGTGTGGAGTAAGGGGGATCTTGGGTACGTTTTGCCTCCTGGTCAAAACGTTTTGTGCTACCGGTGACGTATCTTGAATGTAGCATCTTATACTTGTTAACTTGACGTAACTTTAAGTAGGGAAGAGCAGGCTCGATCTCTCTTGAAAGAGATTATCGTCACAATATATATATATATATATATATATATATATATATATATATATATATATATATATATATATATATATATATATATATATATGTGTGTGTGTGTGTGTGTATAAATAGTTTGAGAGGTAATCAGTGTCGCTGTTGGATATGCTTCAGGCTACTTCCTCAAAATCATCCTTGATTGGTGTAGGTACTAATTAACACTCAAAGGTGAAATGATTATAGGTAAATATATAAATTAGGTAAATAAATATAGATACACAACGCAACTCGTGTTGGTATAGATCCCACTATATAAAATGGTCTTCATAATTAATTAATTGTAGTAGTTTGTTCAATATTTAGTTCAACTAGTCAATGGTAGCCTCTTCTTAGCCTCCAGTGTTATTTGGAAGTATCAATTATTTTATTAGTGACTTCGCAAAAATAAACACTACAAATTTTGTGTGGATAAACTCTGCGAAGATGTAGCCACAATTTGGCTGGAGGTAATTTATGCGGTGTCACTCTGCAGATAAAAAACCGCCACACAATTCATGGTTAAACTCGGTGAAAACCACTGAGACTAGGCTGGGTGGCCAGTCTGTGACTGGGTATTTGTTTATAAGATATTGTTTACTGATTCCTTAATTAAATATTAGTGTAGCTCTCTAGACTATCCCGGTTCGAAGACCCAATCATATGGGTCTGAAAACTAGTGTATTTCTAGATTTAATGAAAAAGTGGCTAATTCTAGTTCATCCGGTTTGATGTAGACCAATCATGTTGGGAAAACTTACTTTATTTGTATATTTTATTTATTTATCATCAGAGTGCCGGCGTGTTAATGTTATGTTAATGTGTTATTATATTAATGTATTTATTTCAATAATGGACGGTTTGATTCTAAATTTCCACAAATCATTCCCTACACAAGCTGGGGCGTTCATTAATTATATGATATATCAATCGAAATTAATCAATTGGTCGACATTTACTACAAATGTCAAGACACCTAGGTTAGTAAACTAAATGAAACAAATGCAGCTTATCTGTATGGTTGTTTATGGCCTGGTCAACCAGATATGAACCTCAATGATCAATAGACTAATACTTCCCTAAGTGATGCTAGTGTAATCACATGTCATGTGTTGTAACAGTTAATTGTTGCTAATTCTTCTTCACCTTCAATTACACTTGTCAAAAGGGTATAGAACACAGTAATAACCGTAACCAATATATGACGGCTATATCAGGGGAAATTATTGTAATTTATTAGATAAGATTGAATTAGTATTTACCCTGTTGGGTGGCTCACTACGTGTCCTAACCGGTATACCCCTAATCTACCTGGATTACTGGCAAGGAATGACTAGATTTAATTAATGGGTTATCGGGTAAAGAACACTTCCCTTAATGTTGACGAAGATCGTGATGATGATGGGAGTTTGTAACTCACATAACCCTGCGTCTAGTGGAATATAATTGTGTAGCTACAAGCATTTTCCAAGCGAGACTTGTTGATGTTAAAATTAACGGCGTTTGCCTCCTTCCCGGCTTGAGAGACGTATCTCTCTCGCCAGTCCCTATAATGTCCTTTTATTGACAATGGGAGGCAGACTTTAGTTTTTTAGTAATTATATTAGATCCAGTCATATAGAATAATTTTCCTTAATTCTAATGCATAGACTGGTGTTTTAAGTGATTCACATTATTATTAGCTGGCAAATTTAATTGGGACATGGCAGTGATATCTCGTTTTTCTCGAGGAAAATTCCACAGCAATCTCGTTTCTTTGAATGAATTTGTTAGTCCAAAAACAGCAGCAATATTAACTGAATATTGTATAAAAGGTTAGTAAATGGTGTCACTTCTTCTGATCTTCATCTTAAATCTTCTGAAGATTTATAAAGTAAATCTTTAGAAAACATTAATAAACATCCACATCCAACAAACTGTGGTGTGGCCAGATAATGAAGCGGTACTGCAATTGAAATGCAAGTATAAGAGCAAAATGCTCTGTGTCAGTAACAACTCTAAAGTAGAGACTTATCATTTGGATACAAACTCTGATAGTCCCAACTAAGGAGAAACCAGCTGATAATCTATCTAGAGGACTGACATTAAAGCAAATAACTAAAGCCGAGATGTGGTTCCATGGGCTTCAGTGGGTAGTCATTTACAAGTGGCCCGAACAAAAGTCACAAGTCATAGTGACCATGTTACGAACCCGGATCCAGCGTCCGAGCACGGAGCAGTGACGACCGCGCCATCTGTGGGTCAGCTCCCGAAACCCCCACCAAATGGACGACGACACCTGGCGAGGACAGGATGTATTGGCCTCGAGGGCCAGTTTCTAGTCCTGTTCAGCGCTCAACACAGCCGCTGCTGACCTCTGGTGAGGTGGTGCTCAGATACCAGCGCCATCTATGGAGTGGATAGGTGGGCGTTTGTGTCTGAGCCTGTAAGTGAGGTGCCTTAGTATGTCCCAGTTATTGATGACGTGTCTGCTTACAGAGTCGACCTGGGACTGCTGCGATGGAAGTTGAGTCAGTCTACCTAAGGCAGCCGTCTCCATACCTTGTGCTTTGCTGCAGCAGCTGTGAAGTCGTCCCCCGGAAGAACACTGTGGTGTTACCCTGCCAGTGGAGTGGCAGTAGAAGGATTACCCGGGACCGACGGCTGGAGACGATTATCCACTGGGGTATTGAGGACAGGAGAGTGATTTGTGGTATCACCCGAGGCTCCTGTCTAGGGCATTACCCTAATATCGCCCGTGGAGTGGCCTGACCAGCCTTGCTGATCCGGAACCTGCCAGTAGACCTGCTGGACGTGTGGTTGACGGCCTCCACGGCGGTGCCCCCAGTGGACCTGTGTTTTGGCTGACCTGTGGCCAGGGTAGGCTCAACTTCCCAGAAGAATTCGTCAAGGGACCACGAAAGCACCGAGGACTCAGCACCGAGAGCTTTGCACCAGAGTCTTCAGCAGAAGACAACGATTGTGAATAATCCCCCTGTATAGTGTTTATTCCCCTCCCCCTGTGCACTCTTTTATATATTATTTATATGGTGATCGTAAATTATAATCTTAAGTTCTTAACTTTCTTTCCCTTCCCCCTTTAAGTTTCTTGCGTCACGGATCTCATCCCTTGAAAGCCACTACTGGCTTGGGGTCGGATACAACTTCCTCTAACAACATCAGAGTAAGAACCCCGTTAGCGTCCCGAGAGGGCCGTAACATAATTGGCATCCCCAGCGGGATCCGTCCCCTTGTTAAGTATGTTTGACAGGGGTGGTGAAGTGGAGTAATCCCTGTAAATAATTCCCCCTGTGTGTGACGATTGTGACGTTATACGTCCTGTGCGGTGCTCAAGAGTGACTAAGTGCGATATTGTGCAGTGCGGTGCTCGCTGTGATTAAGCGATTAAGTGCAATATTGTGTAGTGCGGTGCTCGTCGTGATTCAGTGCAATATTGTAGAGCGAAGGGTTCGCTGTGATTAAGTGCGATATTGCGTAGTGCGGTGCCCGAAGTGATTACGTGCAATATTGGCAAGTGCAGTGTTTGGTGCGATAAAGTGCAATATTGGCGTAGAACAGTGCTCGGTGCGTTAAGTGCTAACGTGTAAGCAGTGTGTTAAGTGCTAAGTGTTCCATCTGTGACAATGGCAGAAAAAGCTACCATCGATGATCTGGATGAGGTTCAGGCTTTTCTGAACAGAGAGGATTGTCTTGCCAGATTAAAATATCTGAGCAAACCAGAGCTTGTACTAGTGAGCGCCTACCTAGAGATCAAGATCCGTGCCAGTGATTCCCGTGTGGAGATCTTGTCCAAGGTTCACCGGCACCTGAAGGCAGAAGAGAAACAGGAAGGCGAGACTTCTAGTACAAGGGAAGGTGAGGAAATAGCTTCCACGGAAAAGGAAGATAAGGGCAGTGACGTTGACAGTGATGCAGGTGAGCTTAACATTAGCTTTCTTACAGTCAAAATGCGTGCCCTAGAGATCAATCGTGAAATAGAATGGAAGAAATTAGAAATGGAACGAGAGAGACAAGATAAAGAATTAGAGATGAGACGTTTAGTATTAGAGGAAAGGAAAACAGAAAGAGAAAGAGAAGAGAAACGAGAAAGAGAAGAACGAGAAAGAGAAGAGAGACGAGAAAGAGAAAGAGAAGAACGAGAAAGAGAAGAAAGACGAGAGAGAGAAGAACGAGAGCGAGAGAGAGAAAAGCGAGAGCGAGAAAGAGAAGAACGAGACAGACAAGAACGACGAGACAGAGAGGAAAGAGAGAGACAACATGAACTAGAAGTTTTGCGATTAGGCGGTGGTTGGAGGCAAACAACGGACACCAGTAGTTTCGATCCGGTAAGAAACATCAAAATGGTCCCCAAATTCCATGAGAAGGAAGTGTCAAAGTTCTTTGCAGCCTTCGAGAAAGTCGCTGCCTCTTTGGAGTGGTCAAGGGAGAATTGGGCCATCATGATACAGTCAGTCTTGACTGGGAAGGCCCAAATCGCTTACTCCACGTTATCCCTTGACGACTCCGACGATTATGACAAGGTGAAGAAGGTTGTGCTCATGGCATACCAATTGGTACCTGAGGCATACAGGCAGAAGTTCCGAAACCTGAAAAAGACCTCAGGTGGAGACCAAGGAAGACCTCGAGCAGCTGATTCTGCTAGAGGACTTCAAGGATTGTTTGTCTGGAGACCTGAAGACGTACTTAGAGGAACAGCAGGTAGAGACCTTGAGTGCGGCAGCCACCATGGCTGAGGAATACAACCTGACGCATAGGCCTTCTGCTAGGTACGTCCCAAGGCATTACCAACGCCGGTTTGACAAACCTCAGGACGAAGAAGAGACTCCCGTCCCACGAAGCGCTAAGAAGACGCCCCCAAGTAGCCCTCGAAGGACTAGTCCTAGCAGTCCGAAACACCGTAGTCCAAGGAGGAATATGGTGTGCTGGACTTGTGGGCAGAAGGGGCATGTAGCTGCTATGTGCCGAGGCAGAAGAGGTGGCGGCGCACGTAGGGAGGTGATGATGATGAGCTGTGTAATACCACCAGCAGGAAGCCAGTCGACGACGACGCAGGAAGAACCCAGATTGTTTTCCCCTCACAATTCATTCGGGTATGTATCGAGTGATCATACTGGTAGATCAGTTGTAGTGCTCAGAGATAGTGGAGCAGCCCAGTCCCTGATCGTGAAGAACTCGTTACCCGAGCGAGTAAGTGTGGATGGGAGACCAGAGGTTGTCCTGGTTGGGTTTCCTAGGACGCAGTACATCGCCCCCTTAGTGACGGTACATCTCGACTCGCCTTACTTCAGCGGCACATGTGCGTTGGCAGTAGTCGATACCCTCCCTGTGGCTGGGATTGACGTGGTACTAGCCAACGACTTGGTGACAGATTGGAGCATCAATCTTCCCAAGGTTGCGGACGAGTCTACCGGAACAGCACGGTCTGAGGTAACTACAGGCAAGGGTAATGTCCAGGTAAAGACAGACCCGGATGTAAACATGTTTAATTTGTCCTCTCACCCGCAGATCGACTGTATTCTAGCAGAGTCTCCTGATTCTCTCGGCGAGGAACATGCGGTTACGATAGCGGAGGTAACTGAGCAGGAAGAGAGGCCTTGTGTGCAGGCACTCACGGATACCAACGAGTTTGGAGCGAAGGCAGATGAGTACTTGCGGTATGGCAAGATACCACGTTCATTGAACCGGCCAGAGATACCCCAGACGCCAGAGGTATGTGAGGTGTGTTCGAAAGGTCTAGTGCCCTCTTTGGTCCAAACCAGGCTAATGGATGTAGCCTGCTATGGACATGACAGACTCAGGAAGCTTATCCCTCAGGTGACCAAATGTTTCCTAGCAGTATTTTGTTTTATTCTCGTATGTGTTCTCGTGTGTGGTCTCGGTAAGGATCAGTGGACGACCCGAAGGATGATGGCTCCCTTGAACATCGTGAAGAGATCCCAGGGATTAGAGACGTGCACTGTGAGTGTGGCAGTCGAAGAAGGGACCTGGAAGGTGATGGTAGATACAGGAGGTACGAGAAATGATAATATGAGTGACTGTTTCCGACAGGTTGACACCCCCCGCGTGATTGCTGAGCCTCAATACAGCGTTATACGGAACGTTGGTCGACCTGACGTGGGCAGAGCGAATGCCATCTGTGGTGTGCAAGCAGCCCTGTTGAAACTAGGTGTAAGCCTAGTAGAGGTGTATGCAGTAAGTATTGACTTACCCACTGTCGCTATCACTCTGAATTATCAGACCCCCTGTATTCCAGGTTCCTGTCTCCCTGAAGGACCATCGGACCGGTACCAGAAATGCCGTCTGTGATCAGCCATCATCGGTGCCACGACACAGGGAAGTGTCGAGTCGCCCCAGATCGTATCTACACCGATCCTTACTCGAGAGGTGTGAGATTATGCTCCGGATTAACATCTCGGTAGAGGTGTGGAAGATTACGCCAGGCAGGACATTGCCTTACATCTGCAAGTTTCCTTTGTGCGAGAGTTCCCCAGTGGTACGGTTCTGTGGACAAGACAGCCTCGCCATTCCAGTTCATAGAGTAAGTGAGTCCATTTGGAGTTGTGTCGCCGTACTAATTTGGTTTGTGTTTCTTTTTATAGAACCCCAAACCAATTTCTTTTTGGTGGGGAGGTGTTACGAACCCGGATCCAGCGTCCGAGCACGGAGCAGTGACGACCGCGCCATCTGTGGGTCAGCTCCCGAAACCCCCACCAAATGGACGACGACACCTGGCGAGGACGGGATGTATTGGCCTCGAGGGCCAGTTTCTAGTCCTGTTCAGCGCTCAACACAGCCGCTGCTGACCTCTGGTGAGGTGGTGCTCAGACACCAGCGCCATCTATGGAGTGGATAGGTGGGCGTTTGTGTCTGAGCCTGTAAGTGAGGTGCCTTAGTATGTCCCAGTTATTGATGACGTGTCTGCTTACAGAGTCGACCTGGGACTGCTGAGATGGAAGTTGAGTCAGTCTACCTAAGGCAGCCGTCTCCATACCTTGTGCTTTGCTGCAGCAGCTGTGAAGTCGTTCCCCAGAAGAACACTGGTGTTACCCTGCCAGTGGAGTGGCAGTAGAAGGATTACCCGGGACCGACGGCTGGAGACGATTATCCACTGGGGTATTGAGGACAGGAGAGTGATTTGTGGTATCACCCGAGGCTACTGTCTAGGGCGTTACCCTAATATCGCCCGTGGAGTGGCCTGACCAGCCTTGCTGATCCGGAACCTGCCAGTAGACCTGCTGGACGTGTGGTTGACGGCCTCCACGGCGGTGCCCCCAGTGGACCTGTGTTTTGGCTGACCTGTGGCCAGGGTAGGCTCAACTTCCCAGAAGAATTCGTCAAGGGACCACGAAAGCACCGAGGACTCAGCACCGAGAGCTTTGCACCAGAGTCTTCAGCAGAAGACAACGATTGTGAATAATCCCCCTGTATAGTGTTTATACCCCTCCCCCTGTGCACTCTTTTATATATTATTTATATGGTGATGGTAAATTATAATCTTAAGTTCTTAACTTTCTTTCCCTTCCCCCTTTAAGTTTCTTGCGTCATGGATCTCATCCCTTGAAAGCCACTACTGGCTTGGGGTCGGATACAACTTCCTCTAACAACATCAGAGTAAGAACCCCGATGCGTCCCGAGAGGGCCGTAACAGACCAATGTCACTATTCTCACTGAGATCCCAAGTCTCCCTTGACTTCAGTAATTGACTGTACTCAGTGCTCTGCTCTGAATAAACTACTCAGTGTAACCCAAAATGTGTTTGATTTCTTGCAGAAATCAGTGGGTTCCGATCCATGTTTCTTTTCCCTGGAATTATGTGGAGAATTTCCCACACAATATTTATTTATAGTTATTATATTTTATCTAACTAAATATACATCAGGAAAAGATAGTTTCTGTTGCTGTGTAGAACCATCAAAACAAAATTAAAGTTAAGTTTATCTTCACTAGGAAGAAATGTAAATAATTCCTCCACTCATTGTGGAGAAAATGTGACCGCCACGTCACAAACATGTAGAGTACAGAGCGTATTTGTGTCTATACATAAATATTTAATTCATAGTCTGGTTACGGTTTTCAGCATAAATTAACAAATAAATAAAAGCTGAAATCATTTTAAGGAAAGTAAAATTTAAATACCTCTCCTCTGAGATTGTGATAAAATTTGAATGGGCAAGAGCGCTCCTTGACTGAGAAAGGAAACTCGCCATATTACACTTAACCCAAACGGAACACATTCTAAGGGAGTACCTAAGTAACAGAAGACAGCGAGTCACTGTGTGGGGTGAGGTCTCAGTTTGGCGAGACGTCACCAGTGGGGTCCCGCAGAGTTCAGTCCTTGGACCCATGCTGGTTTTTATATATGTCAATGATCTCCCAGATGGTATAGAATCATTCCTCTCATTGTTTGCTGATGATGCAAAAAATATGAGGAGGATTAAGACGGTGGAAGACAGTATGAGACTACAAGATGACCTAGACAGACTGCATGAATGGTCCAACAAATGGCTACTAAAGTTCAACCTGAGTAAATGTAAGGTGATGAAACTAGGCTGTAGAAACAGGAGGCCAGACACAGGATACAGAATCTGAGATGAAGTCCTTCATGAAACGGACAGAGAGAGAAGGATCTAGGAGTTGATATCACACCAACCCTGTCTCCTGAAGCCCACATCAAAAGAATAACATCTGCGGCGTATGCGAGGCTGGCTAACATCAGAACTGCCTTCAGGGACCTGTGTAAGGAATCATTCAGAACCTTGTATACCACATATGTAAGACCAGTCCTGGAGCATGCGGCCCCAGCATGGATCCCGTACCTTGTCAAGCACAAGGCGAAGCTTGAAAAACTTCAGAGATATGCCACTAGGCTAGTCCCAGAACTAAGAGGCATGAGTTACGAGGAAAGGCTGAGAGAAATGCACCTCACGACATTAGAAGCAGAAGAGTAAGGTGAGACATGATCACTACCTAAAAAATTCTCAGAGGATTGACAGGGTAGATAAAGATAAACTGTTTAACACCGGTGATACGCGAACAAGGGGACACAGGTGGAAACTGGGTACCCAAATGAGCCAAAAGGACGTTAAAAAGAACTTTTTCAGTGTCAGAGTAGTTAACAGATGGAATTGATTAGGCAGTGATGTGGTGGAAGCTGACTCCATACAGAGTTTTAAACGTAGATATGATAGAGCACAGTAGGCTCAGGAACCTGTACACCAGTTGATTGACAGTTGAGAGGCGGGACCATAGAGCCAAAAATCAAACCCCGCAAGCACAATTAGGTGAGTACACTTGATGCAGGGCTGGAGTTTTGAAGAGTATTAAGGTACTTATGGTACACTCCGCTGATTGACTTCTTCTACAATAAGGGAAGTGCCTTGTTCCATTTCTGATATAGTTATAGGGAGGGGCCCTTCTTAGTTTACCAGCCTGATATGGTTATGTGGCATGATCAACCAGCACTGATTGGTAAGTATTCTTGATAATAAATCACCTTATTTCGTGATTTAATAATTCAATAAATTTTCTATGCATTACTGCAATGTATATTGTAGGCAGGCTGGCGTCCAGACTGAGAGCAAGACCGTATAGCAAAGCAACGCCATAAATCGAAATTCTTAACTTAATTAACAGATTTTTTTTATGATTAGTTATTTATGGTTTTAAATATGATAAGTGTGTAAGGAGTCAGTTGTGCAGACTGATTCAGTCCACTACTTTTAATCAAATAAACTTATAATGTAATTAAATATATGATTAACCAAAATTTAATAATTATTCATATAAAATTAAACTTATTAAATATTGCTCTCATATGTAAATTCCCACAGTCCTTCCTTGGTGTCCATGAGAAGAGGTGGGACTGACTAAAGGTGTCCACGGGAAGAGGTGGGTCTGACTAAAGGTGTCCACGGGAAGAGGTGGGTCTGACTAAAGGTGTCCATGGGAAGAGGTGGGACTGACTAAAGGTGTCCACGGGAAGAGGTGGGTCTGACTAAAGGTGTCCATGGGAAGAGGTGGGACTGACTAAAGGAGTCTATGGGAAGAGGTGGGTCTGACTAAAGGTGTCCATGGGAAGAGGTGGGACTGACTAAAGGTGTCCATGGGAAGAGGTGGGTCTGACTAAAGGTGTCCATGGGAAGAGGTGGGTCTGACTAAAGGTGTCCATGGGAAGAGGTGGGTCTGACTAAAGGTGTCCACGGGAAGAGGTGGGTCTGACTAAAGGTGTCCACGGGAAGAGGTGGGTCTGACTAAAGGTGTCTATGGGAAGAGGTGGGTCTGACTAAAGGTGTCCATGGGAAGAGGTGGGTCTGACTAAAGGTGTCCACGGGAAGAGGTGGGTCTGACTAAAGGTGTCTATGGGAAGAGGTGGGTCTGACTAAAGGTGTCCACGGGAAGAGGTGGGTCTGACTAAAGGTGTCTATGGGAAGAGGTGGGTCTGACTAAAGGTGTCCATGGGAAGAGGTGGGTCTGACTAAAGGTGTCCACGGGAAGAGGTGGGTCTGACTAAAGGTGTCCATGGGAAGAGGTGGGTCTGACTAAAGGTGTCCATGGGAAGAGGTGGGTCTGACTAAAGATGTCCATGGGAAGAGGTGGGTCTGACTAAAGGTGTCCATGGGAAGAGGTGGGTCTGACTAAAGGTTCTGATACTCAAGCGTGCCAGAGTTAGTTGCAATTATTAATCTGATAAAAATGCAACATGTCTTTAGGGTCCCAAACTACTCCATACATACTGCTCTGTTTAACAATTCGTCCATCATATATTTAAGGCTCAGACACAACCAGATTAACCACTTGTGGTTACTGACCATCTTAACTCAAGGCTGCCTCCCATCTGCCCACCTCCCACCTTTCCCAACCTGCCTGTCAGCTAGCCTGCCAGAGTGCGTTCTAGCTTGCCTGCCTGCCATCCTGTCGGCCTACCTACCAGCCTGTCTGCCAGCTTACCTACTGTTCTGCCTACCAGCCTGCCTGCCAGCCTGTATGCCGTTCTGCCAGCCTACCTACCGGTCTGCCTGCCAGCCTGTTTGCCGTTCTCCCAACCTGCCTGTCGTCCTGCCAGCCTGCCTGCTAGATAGCCTGATATTAGGACAGATATTAAGCAGGTTAGCCTAATTTCCGTCCTGCCATCCTGGCTGCCATTCAGCCTGCCAGTCTGCTAACTTGTCTGTCGTCCTGCCTGCCATTTTACCATTCCGCAAGCTTCCCTGACCTCATGTCAGCCTGCCTGTGGGGAAATCTGGCTCTAGTTTAATCCTGATAAAGTGTATAATTCTATAAATGCAAATAATAATAATTCTAAGATAGCTCGAAGGATCAGAATGCGTTGATAAATGAGAGAACCAGTGACTTATTGATCTCTATGATTATATGTAATAAATTCTAATATTCTATTCTGCAATAACTAAATTCTATACAGTCTTGAACCAGCTTCCCATGACACATCTTGGGGGTATTCTATGAGTTTAATCTCCTTGCAACATATATTATATGATAATAATAATGACAATATGTACACACATAGATAATGATAAAACTTGTAATGCAAAAATACTACTGCACGATAAAGATTAATAAGTAATCAATGCAATATAGTATGTATTTACTCTCAATAATTAAAAGGTACTATCTACAATGAAAACTGATTAAATCTCAGATGTGACAGAGGGACGTAGGTGGAGTCCAGTCTCTACAATAGTCTGGAAACAGCTTGAGATAGTGATCCTTGGAACACGTGAGTATATGACAGTCACACGGTTTCTCAGTAGTTTTGCCCCAGGCTGCAATAATTAAATTCCATAATTTCCCTTCCAAATTAGTATTCACACACATAAATGCAATATCTAAATATTTGGATGGGTAGAAACAGCACTTACATGGGGTTTATTTTATCACCTGCAGCGTCACGACATGGCACCTATATTAATTATTATTAGAGCTTTAAAATAATAATACAAAAGGTAAAAATGCCTGCCGAACTGGTGTCCGTGATTCTGGTAAGATGCATCCTCAATCTGAAGCCCGATAGATGTACGGATGCTTGCTAGATTGTGGGATTTGTAAGGATCGCTTCGGAACCCCGTACTGCCAGTTGATCAAAAATGACGAGAGTCTCCTTCCTCTCTTGGGACGCGCATGCGATACGATAGCATACGATAAGTAGTGAAGATGAGGACTACGACGACGCGCGCCATCTGCCCAGGTGACACTCTTGAGTGCCAGCTGGGCAGGTGTCACGAGTCGTCGTAGTCGCAGCGCGTCATCGTAGTCCTAAAGGGTTTCGGGGAAATTTTCCCGGTGGGAGGTCATGTTGCTTGGGATGTAGGAGAGTATGTGGTAGAGTAAGAAATACAAGGATAAGAGTGGAATATGAGGAAAGAGTAGTTAAATATGTATGTGTGTTTGCCGTAGACTTAATCCTGTGTGTAGATAATAGTTTTGATGATAGTAAGTAAGCTATGTAGAGGCTGAGGGATCCCATCATAGCTGGCTACGTTGTTTGGGGTGGGGGAGGGGACGAGGAGGGAGGGAGGGAGGGAGGGAAGGGTGAGGGGAGCTTCCCCTCGGCTTGAGAGTGGTTATCCCCATTTGTGATTTGTGGTTTTTCTTCGAGAGAGCAGAGTCCAGGAGGAGATGAGCAACCTCTTGCGGATGTCGTCCATTTGCTTTAATGGTTTTTCGATGTCTTCAGACTAGTCCAGAGATGTTCACCCCACCATGGCTCTCCCTCCACTGCGATTCGTTAAGGAGGAGCGAGGTTCATACTCTCGCCAGCAGGGGGCTCACCTGCCAACCATCAATCACTTCTCACTTGACCCGGGTCGTTTCCCTCCCCTCACACACAAACGCGCCGTTAGTTCACTGCGAGTCTTCATCCGCTACACACACTCGCCATACAGCTCCGCGTCATGGAAAGGCGAACCTCAACAGCCTGCATGAAATGCGGAGTGTTTTATATTCCATCACCAAATCAACTATGTCGGCTGCAATGCTCGAGCTGTGAAAAACCACCCCTAGGCCATTACGACATCAAATGCAAGCGATGTCAGCAGATTTTCTGTGATAACCGTGAGTGTTATTCTTATTTAATATTCCACAGTTCATTTTATGACATCCGCAGGTGAAATATCGCGTGTGTAAACTATTATCTCTCTTATAGTGTGAGAATATTTACTCATTCGGGCTATTACATTCCACACAGTTAAATATGTTCTTTCCAATTTCAGTTTACAAAACCGTGAAGTGTCCTAATTGCTCAACTGCCCCGCGAGGAGGTCATCGCCGGAATGAAACTTCACATAAACGTAGGTAACATATATAAATACACTTCTCGTATCTGTATTACATCCAGTTGCAAGCGAACACACATGCATAATAAACATATTTTCCCCATTCACCGTGCTGAATATCATTTTGTTCCATTTCAGGTTATAATCCTTACCTCAATCGACGGAGGGAGAAGATAGACGTCATCGAGTCTGTATCCCATCCATCCCACACTGAGCTAAGGAGAGCAGATCTCACTCGCGGGCACCCCCCGCCCCTTCATCAAGGCCGACTGCGCCGCCAGATGGGAGGCTACGAGACAATATCGCACCCAGTTAGCACTACGTTAAGGATTCATACCCTTCACCAGGATATAAGTAAGTTAATACTGTCTTATTTCAGTCTATTACCTAAACATATTAATTCCCACTAGTCTGTTCCCTCACCTCAAATATATATATATATATATATATATATATATATATATATATATATATATATATATATATATATATATATATATATATATATATATATATATATATATATAAATAAATATATATATATATATATATATATATATATATATATATATATATATATATATATATATATATATAAATATATGCTCTCATTATTTCTAGAGATAATGTTTTTCTTTTTTTTACAGATGACACACCACTGTGCATAGATTTGGCATCCAGCAGCGCCGAGAGCAGCAGCAGTGAGAGTGACACAGCCAACTCAGCAGAGTGGACATTACCCACATCCGGCTCTCACCCCTCAACTCACAGGGAGGGGAGGGCTCGTTCACGCGCTCACTCAACCCCCTGTTCCTCCCCCAGCCCCATACCCCAATCAATCAGCGACAGCTACGGCAGCAGCAACAGCAGCAGCAGCAACAGCAGCAACAGCAGCAGCAGCAGTGGTGAGAACACTACCGTTAACAACAGTATCACAGACCGTGAGAATAGCCTTGACTCAGATGACGACAGCTCAGCAGACCTTGACCTTGACTCATCAGCGTCTGTCAATTCTGACTGGTTAGTACCGTCTGGCGTAATAGCTGACCGTGCAGTGTCGCCCATTCATCTCGGAGGGGGACTATCACCACCCCCCACCCCCCCTAGTCCTCTCCCATCACCCCCACCACCTCTCTCGCCCTCTCCCCCACCGGCCCTAGAAATTCAACCTCAGCTACTGGATCGAATTGATAACTATAATGGCAGTTATGTTCGGCTTTCATTCTCCATACCAGAGCATGTTAACACCTCCCCAGGACTCTATCTGAGAACATAGTGATTTTTTCATTAATGAGATACGCGCCCTTTTCACTCCACAACTCCCATCGCTCCTAATTTACCCAGACATCACTCTAATTGTGCGGAATTTAAATGTACAACAAGACGGGGAGGAGGATCTATTGGATCCTATAAATAACGATGGCTTTCCCATACGAGGTGAGAGGCGAATGATAACTCGTGAGGAGGCAGAAACTCTTATGAATTTTTGGGCTGACGAATTGACCGGGAAAATATCCCAGTACCTGGAAGAGAGGGAGGGGTCCAATGTCTTGGTTGAGCGGCTCACCGGGTTTTACATTAACTGTGGTCAGATTGAACACCCGATAAGATTAGGCTCGCATGTAGACTATCCTTAAGGCTTGCGCGGAAAGCAGTTGGTTTTCAATCCAGAGGGAGAGGCTGATATTTGCCTTATGCAGTGTGTTGCAGCTTATAAATGTTTAGCTAAGGGGATGCGACTAGGTAATATCCGCGCTAGATCTGTGAATGCTAGATGGTGTCTCAGGCACATGAATTGGCCAGCAGATGTCAATTCTGCAGTAACATTCGAGGATATTCACAAGTGGAGAAAATAAATAAAGTCAGTATATTCATCTATTCACTAGAAAGAGATGAAAATGCTAGACGACGACAACGACACTACATTACACTAGCTAGGAAGGGAAGAGGGGGATATACAGATGTCATACCATTGCTGATGTTGGAAGCTCAACACTTAGTATTAATTAAGGATTTTAACCAATATGTACGTAATATGCGCAGCAATCCAGATCGCATCCCAAGTCATCACAGCTTCTGTCATTGCTGTTTGATATCACTCCCAGCAGATTGCATGCAGAGTCATGAAAGTACATGCAAAGTACATCAGACTCTCAAATTCTACCCACCAGAGAGGAAGATTACTTTCCGTAACTATGGACGGGGATATGGTCCTAGTCACATGTGCTTTTATGACTTTGAGTGCATGTTAGACCGCTCGAACCCTAAGGGAATGATAGAAACACGTCACAACGCAGTGGCGTATGCGTACATCATCATTGACAGACAGATGAATATTGTTGAGAAAGATACTTATTTGGGTAAAGATGCGGTCAATCACTTTGTAACCACGCTAGAAGTAGCATGGGCTAGAATCAAGAAGGGGTTAGTATCCTATGAACTTCACATGTCCCAGCAACAGCAGGCAATATTTGAGACAAAAACAGCCTGTGAACTCTGTGATGAACCTTTTAACGGGGAAGATGTAATAAAAGTCCGTCATCACGACCACACAGTAAGATTCCACAATTATCAAGCAGCTTACTGTGATAGATGTAATTTGCAGTGTGTAAATTCATACAAGTTCCTATACACTTTTTCACACAACGCTTCCTATGATTTAGGAGTAATCCTAAACGAGATGAGAGATAGACCAGGGAGTGAAATAGATATATTAGCTAAGGATGGATTTAAATTTATGAAAGTTGATGTGAACAACTTAAGATTTTTGGATAGTTTAGCCCTTCTCAACGGCTCGCTAGGAAGAATAGCCAAGGATCATATTGATAGTGGGAAACCTACCACATTCACTTTGGCTATGTTAAAAGGTGTAAATAAAGCGGCCATCCCAAAACTGCTCAAGGGTAAACAATCATTCTGCTATGATTATTTATCCTCTATGTCTGTGTTAGATGAACCACACCTTCCTTCTCGTGATAAGTTTTACAATACACTAAAAGACGAAGAGTTGTCAGAAAAAGATTATAAACAAGCCTTAGAAATATTTGATTTGGCTAAATGTCCCAACATAGGGGAGTATCTGCTCCTTTACCTCAAAGTGGACACAGGTTTGCTAGCTGATGTGTTCACAATCTGGCGAGATACCATGCTTGCTCTCTACAAATTAGACATTTCACACTACATTTCTTTACCCTCATTTGCTTGGGATGCATTCTTGCTTAAATCGAAAGTTGAACTTGATGTTGTGTCAGACCCATTGTTATATGATTTACTTCGTCGGAATCTCCGAGGTGGGTTCACCAGTGTGACGAGACAGTACACGAATGTGGAGAACCAGCACACAGGCTTAGATCTAGGGGAAGATAGTAGCTACGTCATTTACTTAGATTTTAATAGTCTTTACGGGGCATGTATGACTGAACTGCTCCCTCGTGGTGGGATTCGGAAACTGACACACGATGAGCGTGACGTGCTGCTAGAGCAGGGCTTGGAGAATATCCCATGTGACGGGTCCAAGGGATATTGGGTGTTGTGTGATACACTGCAGGTCCGACCGGAGGTAGCTAGGTATACAGATGAACTGCCCCTTGTTCTTTCCCATACTTGCATTACCGAGGAGCACATTTCACCCTACAGTAAGAATATTCTTACAGAAGAAAGTCGCGGTCTGCCTAAAAACAACACTAAATTAATTGCTTCTCACCTTCCTCAGAAAGACTACCTCGTTAGTCTGGACTTGTTACAGTTGCTCATGCGCATTGGATTAGAAGTAGCTAAAGTTCATGACATCTACGAATTCGAGCAGGAGAGCTACCTTAAAGACTTCATTGAAATCAATGTTCGTGAACGTGCCAGTACCAAATGCGCGATAAAAAAAGGCTTTCAAACTCGTATCAAACTCTATGTATGGAAAGAGTCTCACAGATGTATCTAAATATGGGAACAAACACTATTTGGTCATAGATCGTAGACATTTCCTGAAACATGCTCGAAACCCGTTCTTCAAGCGGAGTCTTTTGTTAAGTAAGGATCGTGTGATGTGTACTATCAAGCAGAAGTCTCTCCTAGTCAACACTCCTACGTATCTGGGTTATCATATACTTCAAATTGCTATGAGGCGACTCTATGAGTTCTGGTATGATGTTGTCAAACCTGCGTATGGGGATAAAGCGAGTCTGTTATATACAGACACAGACTCTTTCATCATTAAACTGGACTGTCAGGATGTGTTTGAAGAGTTGAATAAGTCTCCTCTCTTCGACTGTATTGAGTTTAGTAATTTTAATGTCACACATCCATCCATCCACACATCTACAGCGCGAGAAGGTGAACTAGGATTGCTCAAGTCTGAAATAGGCTCTAAGATTATTAACCAGTTAATTGCTCTCAGACCTAAAACATATTCGTTCACCACACATGATGGGGAGCACACTTGTAAGTGTAAGGGCGTACCATACCATCTACAAGAGAAACTCTCACATGACTCGTTTCAGCACACTCTTGAAACAAACACTTCAATCAGGTATGTGTCGAGATCTATACGCAACGTGCAAGGAAAGATTTGTACATGTCGCAGTACCTGCAGAGGATTGTCAGCATTTGACGATAAACGCTACATTTTAAGCTCCACACAGTCCCTAGCGTATGGTCATCCTGATATTCCCAATAACAACGATGATGAGATGGATGAAGAAGTGGGAGAGGAGGAGGAGATGGAAGAAGTGTTTATGGAGGAGGAAGTAGAGCAAGCACAGAGACTCTACCCAATATTCCGTCCCTGGAGCAAACGCGATGCTACAGCTCAGAAACTATTCAACCCTCGCTAGATTTTATGTTGTACAATTGTTAGGTAGTATTAAGATGGATGCCCCATATGACTAGAGCTATTTATACTAAATGAATAGGATGTTTAATATTATTGTTTGTGAACTGTAAGAACTATGATTAGTTTTAAAAATAGAATGTTTAATATTATTGTTTGTGAACTGTAAGAACTATGATTAGTTTTAAAATATGATGTTTAATATTATTGTTTGTGAACTGTAAGAACTATGTTTAGTTTTAAAAATAGAATGTTTAATATTATTGTTTGTGAACTGTAAGAACTATGATTAGTTTTAAAAATGTTGTTGCTGTACATAAAATATGTGAATAAACACCTGTAAATGACTATGTTTGTATAAATACCACCTCAGTTCCTTAGTTTTAGCAGTCTTAACGAAGCATTAATCATGGACAGTTCCTATGATATAATCCATGAGGAACATCTAGATATTTTCAGAGAACCATCTCGTGTTATTATTGCTGGTTATTCAAACAGCGGAAAATCCTACTTGTGCAGTAAACTTGTAAGGAAGTATCAACACAAGTTCTCCTCAATAATCATATGCGGAGGAGGTTACTCTGAATTACGAACAGATCCACAAATTAAAGGGAAGCTGATCGAGCATTCAATCATTATTGATCCTGCGGAAGAGCGAGTAGATAATGACTCGCATATCTTAGTAATCTATGATGACCTTTTTACAGAGTCTACGAATTCAAAAATCGTATCAGACATGTTTACTAGGGGCCGACATTTCATGGTTTCCGTCATATTGATTACTCAAAATATATTTTTTCCTGGTAAATATTCGAGGAATATTAGTTTAAATGCTTCTCATTTCATATTGGTTAAATCACGAGACCTGTCACAAATTGAAACACTCGGACGACAAATATTTGGGAAAGTGGATTCAAAGAAATTTGTAGTTATATAAGCAAGTTATTAGCCAACCCTACGGCTATTTGCTAGTAGATCTGGGCTCGAACACTCCATCTACGATAACATTACGCAGTAATATTGTTCACGAACCGCCCTATGAGATAGTTTACCAATGGTGAGCAAGAAAGATGTACTGGAACGCGTATATAACGACCCCTCATCTAGCGGGGGGCTTGGAGGGGTACAGAGATTGTATAAGGCCGCCAAATTAATTAACTCTAGTATAACTCTTGCCGATGTAAAGGACTATCTGAAAAGCTCTGACTCCTATACGTTGCATTATTTACAAGCACATAAATTCCCTCGACGTCGAGTGTTAAGCCCTAATCCACGACTATTTCAAGCTATTGACTTGGCCGAGATGAGTTTATTGGACAAACATAATGACGGAGTGAAATATTTACTCGTATGTGTAGATATTTTCTCCAGGTACGCCCAAGTAGTACCCTTACGCGCCAAGGACGGGAAAAGTACCAGTAAAGCTCTGGCTTTAATTCTAGATTCACCTCATTCGCAGGGAGTGCGCAAAATTAATTCTGATCGAGGTGGAGAATTTTATAACGCCACTATGAAAAAAATGCTGGCAGCAAGGAAAGTACAGTTATATAGTGTATTTTCTCAGGAGACTAAAGCTTCAATCGCTGAGCGGTTCATACGTACTTTAAAAGGTAAACCTTAGAAGTTTATGACGGCGCACAACACTTTAAAATACATGCAGGCTCTACCAGATATTGTGAAAACATATAATTTAACCCCACACAGAGGATTGAAGGGGAAGACACCTACGGAGGTGCACGCTCTATCCTCGCCCAGCGAACACGCCAAACAATTTGATTTAATGTATAAAAGCCCGAGCAAATCAAAGAGAACTGTCATTCCTCGATTGAGTGTTGGTGATACAGTACGCATCACTCTATCTGATCGCATTTCCAAGTTTAAGAAAGGGTTTAAGCAGCAGAACACCCGAGAGATATTTACAGTTACACGTATTGTTCGGAGACAGCACATGCCTTTATACTTTCTAAAAGATCTGAATGGGGAAGAAATTGATGGTGGTTTCTATAAACAAGAATTAACACCCACACATTTGCCTCAAACCTTTAATATTGAAAAGGTATTGGGACAACGCAGAGTCTCTGGCAAGCTTCAGTATAAAGTTAGGTACGCAGGTTATGATCGATCATTCGATCAATGGATTGATGCTGCTGAGATATTACATTTATAGTGAAGGAGCCCTTAGTTTATAAATACAAGGAATTGATCCAACTATTATCAAAACTTCCTCGAGAAAACAGTTGATTGAAAAATTGAAGAAACCACATATAAATTGTTTATCAGAAATTTTTAATAACTTTTTAAAAAAAAAATTGCCCATGCCTGACAAGGTCGTTAAAAAGTTTAAAAAATATAAATTGCTTATTCGGTCACTAGCCTGTAAGAAACCTTCTGTGTCAACTAAGAAACGGATATTAACCAGCAAACGAGGAGGCAGTATTTTATCCATTATTTTACCAATTGCAGCTATTTTAATTACACGGTTGTTCAGTAAGTAAAGTAAAATGAAAGCCTTTACCTCGTACCGCGTAAAATAGTGGACAACCGGAAAGCTGCACACAGCCCTGCTTACCCCACTGTGAAAGCTGTTGCTCAACATCTTACTGTCAAACCACCTCCTCCTCAGTTGCATACCAACCCTTCCATAAAACATTTAATAGATTTGAAGTTGAAAGTGCGAGATCCTTGCTAAGCCATTATGATGCTACTGGAATCGTTCGTTGGGATCTGAATGGAAATGTATTGGCTCCAGTATCTGGCATACATATAATTAATGACATTATACATAAAATGACTGTGCTTAAATCTGTTTTTTTACCTGATAAACTCCCCATTGCTCAACTGTTTTTCACACTAACATCTACATCAGGGGTCTCCAAACTTTTCAATGTAAGGGCCACATTATATATTTCCCATATTTATGCGGCCCGGAGGAATAAAAAATGAAAAAAAACAAAAAACAAATCAGTGCCAGTAATTTAATTTCCTCAAATATTAAAGTATAAACATGGAAAAATTAAAACATATCTTTTTGGAAAAAATCAGGGTAAACTAAATAGATTCCTGCCTTTAGTTTTATGCAACCAAATTAGTGTGACGAATGATACTGTCGTTTTGACTTCAAAATTTCATTAAAATCAGGTTCCAGATTAGATGAGCCAATTGTAAGAATTGATTTCAAGTGATCATCAGACAAATTTGCTCGATAGTTAGATTTCACATACTTCATTTTGAAAAAAGTTTGTTCACACAAGTATGTTGAACCAAAAATGGACACAAAACTACAAGCATACTTTATCAAATTTGGAAACTGATCTGGCTGCAGGCATTTATAAAACTCTATCAGATTTCCTTCTCTATACTTATCTTTCAGTCTGTCATCTGCCTGGAGATCAATAATTTCCATTTGAAATTGAGTTGGAAGATTTTCAGCATTGCAGTCAAATGGATTATGAAAGAGCCTGATTTCATTTGCTTTGGCATCAAGGTCAGCAAATCGCTTCTGAAACTATTTTTTTCAAATCTGAAATTATTTCATTTGCAAATGAAAAAGGAAATTCAACTTTACTTTCTGCATGAAATTTTTCACAACATGGAAAATGAGCAAAATTCTTAACCTTCACCTGGCCTTCAAGTAGCGCAAGTTTTGCTCTGAATGCCTTGACATGAACAAAGTAGTCACTGATCAAATTTGTTTTGCCTTGCAATTTCAGATTCAAGTTATTCATATGACCTGTCATATCTGCAAAAAATGCCAATTTCCAAATCCATTCACATTCTGATAATAATGGCTGAGGGTTATTTTTCTCTGTGAGAAATAAATCAATTTCTAATCTGAGCTCAAAGAAATGCAGCAAATCCTTTCCACAACTAAGCCATCTAACTGCTGTATAATAAGGCAAGTTAACAAACTCCGCATCAATTTCTTTCAAGAAATCACGGAACTGGCGATGGTTGAGTGCATGAGATCTAATGAAATTAACCACAGAAACAACAGGTTTCATGACACAAGACATATCAACATATTTTAGGCACAATGCTTGTTGATGGATAAGGCAATGCAGAAAAATGGGTTTTGAGAATCCTCCAACCTCACAAGCTGTTGTAATTTGCCCAACCAAACCCTTCTTTGCCCCAGACATATTCTTTCCTCCATCAATTGTCACACACTGCACTAGTTTCCATTCCAGGTTATATTCTGTCATAGTTTTACTTACTTCATTGAAAATGTCCTCTCCAGTTGTTGTGGCGTGCATGCTGTGAACTGATGCTAATTCTTGGCTCACATTAAATTCACTATCAACACCACGAATGAATACTAAGAGCTGAGAAGTATCACACATGTCAGTTGATTCATCCAACGCAAGAGAATACCAACAAAATCTTTTTGTTTTTTCCTTTATTTGCCGAATTATGTCGCCTCCTAAATCTTCAATTCTACGAGCAACAGTATTTGACCCAAGACTTATCATTTTGAAGAGGTTTACTTTTTCTGGACATACCTCTCCTGCTGCTTCCACTATACACTCTTTTATGATACTACCATCAGTGAAAGGTTTTCCTTTTTTAGCCAACACATAGGCAACTTTGTAACTGGCTCTAGTTGAAGTTTCATTTTCAGATTTTTTCTTACTGAAAACAGCTTGTTGAGAATGCAGACTGTGCTGAAATGATTCAAACTTTTTAGTGCGTTCTGCTCCTGTGATGTGAGAATAACTTGAGCCATGTTTAGATTCATAGTGCCGATGAATATTGTATTCCTTCAGAACAGCAACACTGTCTCTACATATTATGCATAAAGCTTTATCATTTGCTATCACAAAAAAGTACTTTATCTTCCATTCGTCATTGAACCGACGGCACTCACTGTCCACTTTTCTTTTCTTTATCTTTTCCATATCTGAAAACATAAGGGTAAAATAAATGAAATAAATTCTACAGGAAAAAAACAGCTTGTATGTGGTGTTAAAAAGCATAGCATATTATTATAAAGTGGTAAATATTATGGCAACAGCTTTCGTTGATAAACTTAATGGTTACCATTTTAACTATTTTAAACATGCAATATTTTTGGCTACAATAGTATTATTGCTATTTTGTATAACTAAGATAAAGGCATTGTCAAAGTACAGAGAAAAGAATATTGTACAGTGTTTGTGCTCCCTGAAACGGAAGCAGCGAAGCCCCACTCGCCCTCCATCCCCACAATATACAGTTATACACAACTGATTGGTTGTAATGCACAACACATACCTACCAGTATTAGTATCTGTGCGTCACACTATCGAGAGAGAGGAAAACTGACTCGGGTTGAGCGCCACCAGTCAGCAGCCCCAGCTTTGAATAATTCTGCGATGCCATTCGTACGATAATTATTTTTTCAAGGCCACCACACAGGGATTTGTTTGGAGGGCCGGATGAAATTATGTGGCGGGCCGGATATGGCCCGCGGGCCATAGTTTGGAGACCCCTGATCTACATCACGAGATTTATTCCGTAATTCTACGGCAAGCAGTCAAGTGTATGAGGCTCCATCTGTTAAGAGAAAGGCAACTGCAAAGATTGATCCTCACAGTAAAAGGAATGCTTCCTGGATCGTATATTAACAGGTGAGTGTATATAAATGTGCATGTAATGTGTAGCTAGCTTTACTAGGCAAAAAGCAGTCTAAGGAGACAGAGCAATGGACACGCCATCGCGATGATATAGCCTCGTTTATTGCTCTTAAAAAAAAAAATGCTATTTGGGCAAAGAATGATGATGTTGTTGCCATGTTGGTCACGTTACGATATAGCTTACACTTATTAACAGAAATAATACTAAAGGCATTGCACAGAACAATGGTTGATGGTATGGGGAGAGGAGGGGATGAGGGGTGGGAGTGATTGATGGTTGGCAGGTGAGGCCCCTGCTGGCGAGAGTATGAACCTCACTCCTCCTTAACGAATCGCAGTGGAGGGAGAGCCATGGTGGGGTGAACATCTCTGGACTAGTCTGAAGACATCGAAAAACCATTAAAGCAAATGAACCACTTCCGCAAGAGGCTGGTCTCTCTTACCCCCCTCAACACTTACGGCTTCCTGTAGCGGGAAGCTAATGGACGTCAATGTTATCCTCTCCCCTACACCACCCCAAACAACATACTCACCTTATGTTGGCTCCCCCCTCTCACTCATCCTCTACATAGCTTACTTACTATCATCAAAACTATTATCTACACACAGGATTAAGTCTACGGCAAACACACATACATATTTAACTACTCTTTCCTCATATTCCACTCTTATCCTTGTATTTCTTACTCTACCACATACTCTCCTACATCCCAAACAATATGACCTCCCATCTTTCCTGACCACATACCCTAACACCGGACGCTCACACGCGTCCGACACGCGCCAAACTTCCGGGAAAATTCCCCCCAAACCCTTTAGGACTACGACGATGCGCGACACCTGCCCAGCTGGCACTCAAGAGTGTCACTTGGGCAGATGGTGCGCGTCGTCGTAGTCCTCATCTTCACTACTACGATAGCTCCCAGTGGGGGGCCCCGAGCATAAGTTATATATAATTATTTGAAGTTTAATAGGGAAGGAAGTGTTTATGACGAATATATACTTCATATATAAATGCATTATGTGGTAATATATTTTCTCGTAGTGCTAGTCTGTTAATGTAGACTGCACAAATAAAACGACAATCTTTTGGAAGTGGAAATCATTTTAGATTATAATATTATTTACTGGAACAGCTATCAAGCTTGGTAAAGGAATTCCAGTAAACTGTTGTATACTAATTAAAGTAAACCTTGTGGGGACCGACCTGTGAGACTTAATTAATGTATATGAATTAATATAGAATTTATATTTACGTTAATTTATATATTTCGATAGCAATTTGTATGATGTTAAGTGGACTGTATTTCAGCAATAATCTCACAAATCGATCCTTACACATTAAGGGGGGGGTTTATATTAAATTTATATATATGCACCCAATCAAACTACAGTATTAACTACATATATTAGTAAATAAATTAGAGGTGCCTTATCTTATTGTACAGCAGGCTTAGTCCACCAGATATAACTAGGATGTAGACACCAAATTGTCCTCGTGTGAGGCTAGCTTCCATCACCCATAGTAATTGATATTCCAAGTCTTGCTTTCTCTTCTTGTTCCTGTCAAAGGGCACTAGCTGTCAAGCCAGAATCCTAATATATGACACCTATATCAGAGAAAACACTGTATATTAAATAATAATGACCAAGGCTTATTTACCTTTATTAAGAGGCTGTTCGCATCCTAACTGGTTCGCCCTTATCTAGCTAACATTAACTAGCCAGAAATGATTAGATAAACGGGTTTCAGTTGGACACTTCCCTTGTTTATGTTGACAGCGTGTTGATGATGGTAGAACACTTTGATCTCCATAACACTTCGTCCAAGAGAAATTATAGGAGCTGAATTTGCTCCCCTGCGCCTCTGGTCTTAACAAACAATGGCTGCCCACTCACACCTACTGAGGCCTTGGCTCTCCTTGTCCAATGTCAATAAGTAATAGAAGGGTCACATTTACTCTATTTTGAATCTGATAATTAAGTTAATTAAAATAAGATGTTTTTATGATATTAAAAGTCCAAAGACTAATGTATTTAAGAATAATTCCCAACAGAATAGCTGGTGAATTTATAGTACTATGTGGCAATGATATTCCATTTTCTATTGACGGAAAATCCCACTACAAGCTACATTTTCTATGGGTAACTTGTGTATGCAATGGCAGCAATATTATCTGCCTATTGTATGTAATATTATTAAATGGTGTCGGAATTTCTGACATAATTCCCCCGGGGGGCTGCTCACGGGTCGAAGTTCTATTTAAAACAAATGAACACTGATACTCCTCCTTCGAATTATTTAATTAATTTGATGTTAGTAGTTAGTAATCACACATTTGTGCATCTGTTCGTACAGGACGGATGTCCCGTACTAGAGTTGCAGGGGTTAGAAGTCTAATGCGATTTCATTTCCCTGTTAACTCTTGAGAGGCTAAAATTCAAGCCCAAATACATATTATTTAACCCAGAAGACTAAATGTGATCAAGTACTACTCTCAAGTATGATTCTGGGACTGCAGTGAGATCAGTGACATTAGATATAACTTGAAGCTTGTTCATGTAACTCGTCACTGATATATAAACACTGAGGCCCATGGAATTCATTTTGATTAAATAATAAATGTATCAAAATCAGTCGTCAGATAGATTGGGGTTTAATTTAGTTAGTTGATTCAGAGGGATGAATAGTCCATCATTAAAGTCAAGTATGGTTCCAAAACTGCAGTGGGATCAGTGGCATTGGTCGCAGTGACTTGTAGCTGTTTAGGCTACTTTTCACTGATTTGCCACTGAGGCCTCATAAACTCATCTTCAGCTTTAAATGATGATATTAACATCAACCTCTGTTGCTATAGTCAGCTGTAATCTCCTTAGTATAATGCTACTGGAGAAATATAATCAGCTGACAAATTTAGATTTCTACTGGTATTGTTTATCTGCAGGCATAGGTCTCCTCAGGCTTAATACTGGGCCTGAGAGAAATTTGCCTCCTGCAGAATTTAGCATGGTTATGCCCTGATATTTAGTAGGGCTACCGATGAATCGATGGTAGTAGTCTGTCCTACAAGGATACCAAAGTCGGTGAGTTGATCAGACTTAATATTTTCTGCCAATTTTATTCCTCTATTTCTCAGGAATTTGGCTGTTGCTCTCAGACCTTGTACTTGTAGGTCTGCTGGTAATTTGTCCACCACAATGGCTTGTACTTGACAGACGTATCTGCGTAAACGTACTGATGGTTGTACCACCTGATAGACTTGAGGTCCTGTATCAGTTAGAATCCCTGAGATGTTGATTGTCGACTGGGCTACAGGCCTTAATTGTAGTTCATCTGCCAACCTTTTAGTGACATATGTTCTCTGGGACCCTTGGTCAAATAACCCACGGGTATGGACCTTGGCCCTCTTATTCTAGATGGTAATTTGGGCAGTAGGCAAAGTCGCACTACTTTTGGACTCTGCCGATTGGACACTAATTTTCTCTCGCACCTTGCAAAACTGTATTGTGGTGGGAATGCTATCTTCCACCTTGGGTCTTGAATACGTTAATTTCGTATGTTTGCATAGTGCTGCATGGTGCCTACCTCTTCTACACCTGTTGCAGGTGTTGAATTCGGTATCACAATAGTCTATGTTATGTGACTTGAGACACCTTGATCATCTCCCTAATTCCTGGAGTTGCTTAATACGAGTGTCTCTGTCTGGATAATTAGCACAACAGTATGTTGAATGTTTCTTTTTGCAGAACATACATGTCCCCCAGCCTACTGCACGTTTGGAAGTTACCGGTTTGGGTGAACTAGTAACAGTAGGCTTGGAGGATTCTGCTGCATTGTCAGATTTTCTGCAACTTGATGTGAGTGTAATTGACTGATGTTTATTTGGGGTAGTTGTTTTACCCTTTAATTGACTATTATTTCCTATATCTGAAGGCTCGCAAGAGGGTTTAACTTCCTCATTTGCACGTCGTTTGTCTATGATGGAATGCAAACCTTTGGTGATGTCCTGTACTGTCAGGATGGTGTTATGTTGATGTGTATATAATTCATTTAGTATATCGCTGGACAATTTTCGTTGATGGACTACTTTGGTCATCCACTCACTATTGGTTATATCAACCTTAAGACTGAATGTTCTTAGTAGTTACTCAAACTCCATGCTGAAGGTTTGTAATGAGTCAGCACTTTGATCAGGTTGAGGTAAGTCCAGCAATTGTAGTACAAGATGTATGACAGTTTTCTCATTGCCAGCATGAGAAAACCTAATTTCCCAGTCCAGCCTAGGAAGCTGGACTGGGAAATTAGTGCTGTCGCTATCTTCATTTACATTTTGTAATTCTGGTTCAGTTTCACCTCTAATTTCAGTTTGGAGGCATGTTAACTTAGTAGCCTCAGGTATTGGTTTTCAGAATCCACAGAGACTGTGGATAAATTGTCTGAGAACTGTTTAATTTCTGGTGGTATAATATTGGGTGATGCTGTAGTGGGTGAAGCTTTATCCTCGTTGATTAAAAGATCTAATCTGGCTTGACATTTATTCTCAAAAAGATCCAGATTATCCATAACATTATCTACTTTACTTGATGTACTTGCATTTGTTCGGATTCAATTATCCTGTGTAAATGCTCCAACCTGGCATGAGTTTCTTCTTCATATTGTGCTAGGTGAGACAGGAATGGTTCCACGTTTTCAACTACTATGTGGTCGTCGTCGTGGACCTGATTTTGGTAAGATTTCCTTTTTACTTTCAATAGATGCAATTGGGTTGTTGTTGTTGTTGCCTTGTTCTGGGCAATTAATTTGATGTAAGGCTGTAACATGTCCTGAGTGTGATCTTCATAACTCGCAAGATCAACCATAATAACATCTATTTCTGTTTCTGATAAATTGGTGTTGGCAAGTTCAGCCACATATGTTGCTATTTGGCATTTGATTTGCTCAAATTTACCTGCAGCTGCTTGATAATAGCTTTCCAGGTCAGCATAATCAACTGGAGATTGTTGTGACAAATCTTCACATTTCTTGATCTGTCTTGTTAAGTGGCCTTTAAGACCTGCAAGGGTTCTTTTCATTCTCCCTGCATTATTCATACTGGCAAGTTGGTAATGCCTTGTGGGGCTTGTACTTGGGCTGCTCATAATACTGAACAATGGTAGCCTAGGGTAAAATTTTGCTATCACTAGGCTATAACCCTATCTTTACTAGAGGTTAGCACTTAAAATTAATACACATTATTTATATATATATATATATATATATATATATATATATATATATATATATATATATATATATATATATATATATATATATATATATATATATAATCATACACACTAATGATTTGAGTGATAAACTAGTGTCACTGGAAGTACCTTTAGGTTAGCTCCTCGATTATCACCCTAGGATGGTGTGGAGGGAACCGTATTAAAAATACCCGCCAGGGTAACTTTTTAGATTAGCCTCTCCTGATTGGTGGGCGGCAGCTCGTCACCGTGCGTCTGCGCATCACCTGCGCGCATGCCTGGAGGCGAGAAGGAGGGCAGACGAGAACCGCACCTGACCGAGAACGGACCTGTAAGCATCGCCCCCTGGACTGTGGTTATCCAGTACCCCATATTGGCCAGCTATTATTGGACCTCGCCCCCGGAAGCCGTCGTATTGCTTCAGCAACCCTGGGAGAAGACTTCAGCCCAAGGTGAGCCACTGTTTCCCCCATTTTCTACACATTCTATTGTATGTCGATTACCACGTGGATGGTCAGCCATAGCCCCTAGGCGACCGCCTCCACACTGGCGCAGTGGGTAATCGGCCTACACGGTGATCAAGAGGACCTCGCCATGCTGTACACATCATTATCCTGCTGCAAGTGATTGAGACCGTGTTCAACATTACAGTGAAATTTACTGTCGTCGGTTGCACCATAGATGTTCTCCAGTTTGCTAGGAATTGATTTGTGATTTTCAGCTGCGTTGTCTCTGATTTTGTGTTTCCTGATTCCAGTATTTGTGCTTTATTCCTCCATTTCTTGCATTTCCCTGTGATTTTCTATACTTCGTCGTACCTTTGTTCCTGCTTCAAGAGTGTTCTACATCCCCCATGCATCCAGCAAGATTTTCAAAGTTAGATTCTTTTCCCAGATTTTTTGCCCTCTTTGCTGCATCAATTTTTCCCATTTTTGGCAATTTTCTCTATTTTTGTTGAATTTTGGTGTATAAAATTATTATCAAGACGACGCCATCACCACGCTGCTCTGCCGCCATACTTGTTCCTACATGCGCCCAGCTCCACCCACATGTTGGCGTCGGCTCTACCAGTTGGCGTCTGCTCTACCAGTTGGCGTCTGCTCTACCAGTTGGCGTCTGCTCTACCAGTTGGCGTTCCCACTTCCTACTAAGGTTGTACCTGTCAATTTTCTTTGCATTTCCTATTTTATAGATATTTTACGTCAGTATTCAGTATTTTTGTGCTTATAATAGGAGTGAGGAGGAAGTTGATCCCTCACGGATTCAGCCTTCGTTCACGAGCATATCCGGGCTCAGTATTATTGTTTACTCACGGTCGTGGAGGACTCAGAGGCGTCGGCTATACATAGGTGTTTGTTGCATCTTACTGGACTGTCTCCTACTTTGCCTTCACGAACTTTCCTTATATATATGACTCCAAGGAGACATATGTGTCAAGAAAATTTGTGCTGGTGTACTAGAAAATTTGTGCTAGTGTACTAGATTCCTGAGAAAAAGAAATCATCCTTCTACCCTGAACTTACCCATTCCTCTGAAATTGAATTTGTTGTCCTTTAACAAGTGCATGAATTTTGAACTATATACTCATTGCTGAATACAGATATTAGTGAATAAACTTACTTATAAGTAACATTTGATAACTTTACTTGAGACAGTGGTTAAGTGACTGATACTGATTGCATATGTGAAATTTGATATATGGGATCATGGTGGTTGCTAATGTCCACTTTGTAGGAGAACATTACTACATATGATCATCCTACGAGTCATCAGTGAAAATACTTAGTAATAAGTGAAAAGTTCTTACCTAACATATGATTGTGAAAGTGCATTGTATGTTTACATTCTAGTTTTAAGTGCATGCTTCTAGTTTTAAGTGAACATTTCTAGATTTAAGTGCATGATTCTAGACCTAAGATAATCCTAGATTTCATACATGATCAAGTTCAGTGTAAGCGCTTATAATTATCCAGTCCGAGTGAGTGTTCAAGACCATACCAAGTGCATTCCATCTTTTGAAAATTTTGGGGAGGGAGTAATATTGGGGTCAGGTCATCCTAATTATTGGGGCCACCCTTTTTTTCTCCAAATTTTTGGACAATCGTACAGTGGATAGTTACTTCAAACATACTGGATAATTCCTAAGGGGCAACTGCTTCCATTGGTTACAGGCTTGGAGCAGGATACTATTCTTTACCATTCCTAGTTTTAAGGCCTATTTTCTGATGTGTCTTATTCTTATTCATTGCCGGTTTACTTTGGCTGTGATCGTACATTTTGCAAAAAGACTAGTTCTGAGCTGTGGCTTTTCATGACTGCAAGATGCCCCGCATACGCATTAACTTGGCGTACATAACCGATCTAATAACATTACCTGGAGTGTCGTACACACTGGCCAACAGAACTGTTAAGTTCAGACACACACGCACTCTCACGGCAGACAACATCCATCATATAGCTCACCTTAAGATTACAACGTCTTTATTGAATGCCATATCTTTTGACACGGAACCAGCACCTCATGGCTCAGGTTCTGTCACATTGGCGGAACCAAATACTGGAAGACGTTCAGGCTCGCCATCATCTGATAGGAATGCCTCCGCCGTCTCTGGAGGCGCAGCTACACGCAGTGGCACCAGACGTTGGTCTCCTTCTCGTAATATCCCATGGTTTGCATAGTTCTGGTTTTCAGAGACAGGGGCATGTTCCTCTAAGAGTTCGTCTCATTCCACTCGTCATCCAGTTCAGAGGGTGTCAGCTAGCTCTCAGGATTCTGATTCAGAGACTCCACGTATCCTCGACAGTGGAATCATCATGGTCGAAGGAATAATTCATTCCGTCCACCACCTCGAGAACTCGATTATGATGGTAAATCTGATTGGACTCCATTCTATCGCCGTTTCACATCGTATGCAGCGGAAAAAGATTGAAGTGGCACGACTTCTCTAACAAACTTGGGTTGGTGTCTTAAGGGGAAAGCTAGTGATTTTTACAATCGGATACTAGACCGGGAACCATCAATTGATTATACTCGCATGATGCACAAACTTGTAAAGAGATTTGGAGATAGGGAGGTTTTGGACGTGGCAATAATGAAATTTTCTCAGGCCCACCAGGAGAATGGTGAGGACATCTTCGAATGGGCTGATAGAGTCCAGCACTTGGCCCATCGAGCCTACAAAAATCTGGAACGGGGAGAGGAAGAGCAGATGGCAATCATGCGATTTGGCCAAGGTTTGTTAGATAAGCGTTTGGCAGAGTATATTTCCAACGCTAATATTTTGTCCATGGAAAAGGCCATTGATAGGGCTCAAACATTTCAGCATAATTCTGTTGCTATTCACGGGTCAGCAGGGTCCCAAGAGCCAGCAGTGCGGATAAATGCCGTGGGTAGGCCTTCCCGATATGAACAACCAGCCAGGAGTAATTTAGCTTTCCACCTCCGCTCAAGGACACCCACAAAATCGCCAGAGTTGTCACTAGCTAATAGTTTATCAGGCCAGGGTAAGGGGGGTCCCCGGCAAACAAATGCTGGAACAGGATCCCCATCTCTTGCGGGAATAGATACAAAATTAGATAAATTGACAGGCATGAACGCAAAACTAGACGAAGTCGTCTCAGGAATCTCAGGGGTTCGTGACAAATTGGATGAGGTATGTGAGGGTTTGAGGCGTCTCACAAACGCCATCATATTCCCAATCTCCCAATCATTCCTGTCTCCCAATCAAACCCAAACCATTTGGGTTTGATTGGGAGACAGCACTCTTGGGAGAAAGGAAAATACAAAGAGACGTTTTCCGACACGTTCTCCAATATGCCTCGGTGAGGCGACCTCTAGTCATCTCCCTACGCTTCCAAAGAGGAGATACCTCGGACTTAATTTTCAATACAGCACTCACGAATCTGCAGGAATTCTGCGGGTCCGCTCAACCCATGCATTTGCGAGGTTTTACAGGGTCGGGAGAGACAGTCCGAAAATAGCTCAAGTTTTTCCCAAATACATATTTCAGTCTGGATGTCGGGGAACAGCCAATGATCCAGCAAATAGATGTGTTGACGGCCATACCAAAAGAGAGATTACTCCTGGAGTCGGCGGCACCTGTGACCACCAATGGCAGGGCCCAACCCGCTTATATCACCCGCATACGTCGGGGACGTGGGGATATGTATTGCAAAATGGCTAAACGTGGACATCAAACTCCTGGCCGAAGTTACTACTGCGAACGGTCGAAAGCTGTTCAAGCCTGTGCAAAAGAAACAATAAAATAAAAAAGAAAGAATGAAAAAAAAAGAAATTATAAAGTGTAGTTTGATTGTACAAAATGTGAATATAAATACTATTATAAATATAGAAAAATTAAAGAATGAAAATAATATTTAATTTAATACAAATAAAAAGGATGCAAGGAAGTACTTGCATGCCAATAAAACATATAATTTTATACTTAATAAAAAGTGAATCGTGCATGTGTAAATAATAAACCAATGACAATATTCTTTTTTAATTAAAACCAGACATTCCATTCCATTACCATACACACCATTCCACTCCTCAATTGAAGCCAGTGGTGGGTGCATCCAACAAAAGAACAGTTTAAGTTATATTAATTTCTAATACACCCCTTACTTTATAGAGACGGGGGGAGTGTGGAGGGAACCATATTCAAAATACCCGCCAGGGTAACTTTTTAGATTAGCCGCTCCTGATTGGTGGGCGGCAGCTCCTCACCGTGCGTCTGCGCATCCCCCGCGCGCATGCCTGGAGGCGAGAAGAAGGGCAGACGAGAACCGCACCTGACCGAGAACGGACCTGTAAGCATCGCCCCCTGGACTGTGGTTATCCAGTACCCCATATTGGCCAGCTATTATTGGACCTCGCCCCCGGAAGCCGTCGTATTGCTTCAGCAACCCTGGGAGAAGACTTCAGCCCAAGGTGAGCCGCTATTTCCCCCATTTTCTACACATTCTATTGTATGTCGATTACCACGTGGTTGGTCAGCCATAGCCCCTAGGCGACCGCCTCCACAACGGTATAGACACTAATTAATCACTCAAAGGTGTAATGATCATAAGTAAATTATTATATACACACATCTCAACTAGAGTTGATAAAAATTACACTCAAAATAGGGTCTGCACCATTCATTAATGGTGCTAGGTTGTCCAATATAGTACAACTAGACTATGGTAATAATGGGACTAGGATGAACAGTAAATAGTTCAATTAGTCAATGGTAATAGGGGACTAGGTTATCTATGAACACTAGTCAATGTATATCCTACCCTGTTGTGGGTTGGCAATTAGTAAATATTATATTGTGAACACTAGTGCAATATATATTAAATAATTCTCTATTTTGGAGAAATAATATACACAATTATTGATGATAGCCTCGTAATAGCCTCTATGAAACTTGTAATATTATCTAGAAGTATTAAATATTATTAGTGACCTCGCGAAATTAACACCACGAAATCCGTGAATAATCTTGCGAGCACACAGCCACCAATTTGGCTGGCTTCAATATAAGCGCTGTCACTTCACACAATAACATCCCACCAAATCGGTGGTTGACCATGAAACAGCTGATGAGGCTGAACTGGGCTGAGGTGCTCGTGAGCTCGCTCGAGGATACGCTGCCAGTCTTTGACTGGCAGCGTATTGTTATTTGTATAAATAACACTAGTACCAGTATATTTAATGAATCCACTGGTTAACTGGTTCATCCCATACAAAGATGACCAAATAATCCGTCATCCAATTCGAAGATGGCCAAATAATGTGGGAACTGACCAGTGAGATTTATATTTAATTAATTTATATGAATTTATATAGAATTTATATTTACGTTAATTTATATATTTCGATAGCAATTTGTATGATGTTAAGTGGACTGTATTTCTGCAATAATCTCACAAATCGATCCTTACACATTAAGGGTGGTTTATATTAAATTTATATATATAAATTGTAATGTGTAATAGCCAACAAAATAAAATCCAGCCCATCAACCGTGAAGAGCTCAGTCCCCCAGGGTACTGTGCTACAGAAAATAATATGGTGTTTAACGAGGATAAGTTCCAGCTCATGCGCTACGGAAAAATTGAAAATATAAAAACGGAAACCACGTACAAAACTCAGGCAAATCATAACATAGAACGAAAAGGCAATGTAAAGGATCTGGTGTACTCATGTCGGAAGACCTTACCTTTAAAGAACACAATAAAGTAGCCGTCACAACTGCAAGAAAAATGACAGGTTGGATAACAAGAACTTTTCACACTAGAGATGCTATACCGATGATGATACTTTTCAAAACGTTTGTGCTCTCTAGAGTGGAGTACTGCTGCACAATGACAGCCCCTTTCAAAGCTGGAGAAATTGCTGACCTGGAGAGCGGGCAGAGATCCTTTACTGCTAGAATCCACTCAGTAAAACATTTAAATTACTGGGACCGACTAAAGAGCCTAAATCTGTACTCCCTTGAGCGCAGGCGGGAGAGATACATAATAATTTACACGTGGAAAATAATTGAGGGGCTGGTCCCAAACTTGCACCCAGAAATAACATCACATGAGACCAGAAGACATGGCAGGATGTGCAGAATACCCCAGTTGAAGAGCAGAGGTGCAACAGGTACTCTGAGAGAGAACTCTGTCAACATCAGAGGCCCGAGACTGTTCAACACGCTTCCACTACACATAAGTGGCATAACTGGCAAACCCCTCAGTGTTCAAGAGAGAACTGGATAAGCACCTCCAAAGGATACCTGATCAACCAGGCTGTGACTCATACGTCAAGCTGCGAGCAGCCGCGTCTAACAGCCTGGTTGATCAGTCCAGCAACCAGGAGGCCTGGTCGACGACCGGGCTACGGGGACGCTAAGCCCCGGAAGCACCTCAAGGTAACCTCAAGGTATATGCAGCCAATCAAACTACAGTATTAAGTACATATATTAGTAAATAAATTGGAGGTGCCTTATCTTATTGTACAGCAGGCTTAGTCCACCAGATATAACTAGGATGTAGACACCAAATTATCCTCGTGTGAGGCTTGCTCCCATCACCCATAGTAACTGATATACCAAGTCTTGCTTCCTCTTCTTGTTCCTGTCAAAGGGCACTAGCTGTCAAGCCGGAATCCTAATATATGACAGCTATATCAGAGAAAACACTGTATATTAAACAATAAGGACCAAGGCTTAATTACCTTTATTAAGAGGCTGTTTACATCCTAACTGGTTTGCCCTTATCTACCTAACATTAACTGGCCAGAAATGATTAGATAAACGGGTTTCGGTAGGACACTTCCCTTGTTTATGTTGACAGCGTGTTGTTGATGGTAGAACACTTTGATCTCCATAGCACTTCGTCCAAGAGAAATTATAGGAGCTGAATTTGCTCCCCTGCGCCTCTGGTCTTAACAAACAATGGCTGCCCACTCACACCTACTGACGCCTTGGCTCTCCTTATCCAATGTCAATAAGTAATAGAAGGGTCACATATACTCTATTTTGATACTGATAATTAAGTTAATTAAAATAAGATGTTTTTATGATATTAAAAGTCTAAAGACTAATGTATTTAAGAATAATTCCCAACAGAATAGCTGGTGAATTTATAGTACTATGTGGCAATGATATCCCATTTTCTATTGACGGAAAATTCCACTACAAGCTACATTTTCTACGGGTAACATGTGTATACAATAGCAGCAATATTATCTGCCTATTGTATGGAATACTATTGTATGTAATATTACTAAATGGTGTCGGATTTTCCGACAAACCTATTACTAAATAATTATCATTGATAAAGGAAAGTAAATGGTTGGACTTCTATTACATCTACAGATATGTGGAAATTTATTCTCCGTGGGTGGCAGATGCAACACTGCCACAATTCTAGGAGAAATTACATGATGTCCCACATCCTAATGCAATGAATTCTGTGATACTAAACTACGGATTAGTAGTGTTAGTTAATTATTACGTTTAGTACAGGAAATACATCCCATTGTACTAAAGATTAGTAAATGAGTATTATATGAGTGTGAAGTGTGTGTATACAGGAAATACATCCTATTGTATTAGGGATGAGAATAACTGTTGGAAATTTCCAACACTGCCTGCCGTTCTGTCGACCATCAAAGCCTGTTTACCCTCCTGCAAGTGTGCCCGCAGTGCTGCCTACCATCATACCAGCGTGTCTCACAGACTGATCGCTAATCTTTCAGCTTCCTGCCTGACGCCCTACTAGCCTGTATGCCTTCCTGACAGCGTACCTGCTGTATTGTTTGCAATCCTGTCAACTTTCCTGCCATCTTGTCAACCTTACTGCCGTCCTGTCAACCAGTCTTCCGACCTGCCAGTCTGTTGCCGTTCTTCCTTCTCTCCTGCCGTACTGCTAGCCTGCCTGCCGTCATGACAGACTGCTTGCCATGATATCAGTGTGCCTCACAGCCTGTCAGCCAATCTGCCAGCCTTCCTGCCAGTCTGCAGGACGTCCCGCCTGCCAGTTAATCTGCTGTCCTGCCAACCTGCCTCTCATCCTTCCCGCCTGAATCATGCCTCCCAGCCTGTTTTCAATCCTGCCTCCCAGACTCCATGCCATCCTGTCAACCTGCCTGCCATTTTGCAAACCTACCAGCCTGATTGTCATTTTGCTTCACCTCCTGCTTTCTAGCCATTCTGCAAGCCTGTCTTCCTTCCTGATGGCCTGCCTTCCAAATCGCTTGCCACTATGTCTGCCTTTCTGTCTCCCTGCCTATTATCTTGCCTTCCTGTCAGCCTGACAGCAAGCTTGCCTATTTTCTTGAATGTCGGGCTAGTTTACTGACTAACTTGCGTGGGGGCGACTGCTGGTGTGGGTGGAGTTGTACAATTTATTTAGATACTTCGTAATACAGGTGTTCACTTCTTTGTTTATCCATAGTTTACTGGGGCTTGCACCATAATCTCCAATTCTTTGTGCGCTGGGTGCAGTTTGTGCAGTGGGTGAGAGGTCTACGTATGTATGAGTTCATCACACACTTGTCTTGTATCAGTAGCGTCACTCACTGAGGCCATCCACACACACACACACACACACATGATTGTTGGTGTCATGTAGACGTCAGTAGTGAAGGTGGCGTGTCTGGTCTTGACGTATACGTCGAGGAGAGGGAATGCACAGTCGATATGAAGATTATGTGTGAAATGGAGTACTGAGGACTCGGTGAAAACTGAAAGACTCATGGATCACAACCGCATGGAATGTAAAATGGGATAAATGGAAAATTTTCACTTTGCTCATGTGTATCATGTAAATGGAAATTTGAAACCAAAATGCTCCGTAATCCCAAATGTCAAAGTAAATGAGTTTTTTTCAGGGTGGTTAATCCAATACTATAATACATAGTTTGAAAGTGAAGAGGCTACAGGCATTATTGTGTTGAAGACTAGACATTCTCATATATAATGTATACGAGAATCGGAAACCTACAAGTGAGTTTATTGCGTAACGTTAATTATCATTTCAACAGGGAATTTCCATCAGCACAATGGGATCTGAATTTTAGATTATTAAGGTCTGCCCTAATTGCACAATAAAGTTATGAAGTGTTGGGGGTTTCACCTCCTCTCTATTATTCTCTACCCTTACTCTGGGGTAAGCAATAGTTATGCTCAAGGTAACTCACCGTAGCCCTGCGGGTCTTCCCTCGATCCTCACGGCGCCACTGCACGCCAGGAGAGTCTCCCAGTCAATCTTAACGGCCTCTTATTAAGAAAGAGTGAGAACACGACTCGATCACATCGACCGTCGTGTGCCCTCCCCAACAATAGGGCTCTACGGTTAATCACAAAGTCGCCAACTGGTGTTTAAGGTGGCCAGTAACACCCTCAGTGGACTGGTGTATTCAGTGGTAGCCTTGGCAAGGACACACTCAAAAGATCAGGAATCAGGCAGGTACTTATTGTTATCACTCTAGGTTTACCAGTATAATATAGCCACAAGATCAATGGAGGGAATGATAAAAACACTAAGATAGTTTTGTATTTTACTTAAAATGTATGAAAGATGTCACAAAGCCAAACAACAACAAATAAATCAGCAAATCCTGACGCGGCCGGAAGTTCCCACGAATAGTCCGCGATCATTAGGTGGCAACACCTCCCCCTCCTCATCAAGTGTCAAGAACAGCTGATCGCAATGGACTCTCCGCGCGAAATTTGCTTGTTTGCTAGATTCACGCGCGCGGTTTCTTTAAATTCTCCAATATTACTAGAAACTCGCACACTCGATATTGGCACAAATAAACCGAATTACTTAGTTACACTGTACTCAGGCTCAAACAGTCTTTTCTACAATCAATTCTACAATGATTCACTGTAATGGTCTTACACTGTTATTTATCCAACAATATATTATGAAATATTAACACGGGAGTTTTCAGTACTTTCTCTCGTGGGCGATAACGCAATAATTCACTGTACTCGCAAATGATTATTCACTGAATGAACATAGACATATATATGGTATATAAATCAATCATCAATACATGGAAAATAAATAGTTTCTGGGCACATAGCCTAACCTCCGAATACTGGCATAATATTATATATAATTTACCACTATATGTTCATATCAAAAAATCTATAGAAAGATATACACACCACAGTAAATTTATCACTGGTTCCTGGTGCCTGTACACACTAATAATCAACATGAATATTACAAGTACTCTTGATAGTACTGTCTAGCACACTGGTGCTTTACCGTGACATAGGTGAGACTTGCTCACGACATATAAAATCTTCGGGCTAGATAATATAGCCAAATAATATAGCTAACTAAAGGGGAATGGGGAGGGAACTAGAACCACCTACTTCACCCTATCCTCCGATGAGAGTCGAGATGTAGCTCCTGGTCCTCGTGTCGGGAACGCCCCCACACTACACGTCGTCGTGTCCTACCAGAGCCTCTCGTCGTCCCACCGTTTAGCGCGTCGTCTCCGTGCCTCCTCACTGCAGGTCCGTCCTCCTTCTTGACTTCCTGAAGGTTGGAGTCGGTCTCCTGGCCGTCGTCTTCTCCCAGCAACGGCTGTCGCCTACGTCTCAGCTACAGTCGTCCGGGTTCCCCAAATAGTCCTCTCTTCCTCAGCTACCCAGTGGCTCTGTCTGCCACTACGCTGTCACGAACTGGTGAATTGCCATAGACGCCACATACGTCACTGCACGGCTTCACTGCTACTGGCACAGTACCTGACTGGAGCACTTGTTGCTCAAATAACCGTCAATTCCCTCTTCTGGTTCAACACATGAACTAGGGAAGACTTCTCAGAGTACTGGCGGAATTCCGGTGACGCATAAATCCACGGGAGCTGGAATAACTGTCCGACTGACAGGACCACTCGTCGCACGCCCAACCTCTATGACGTGTCGAGTCTGACTGCTGGCGCCAGCCCGGCGCGCAGGCCGGACCCCCTTCCTTCGTGACGTCACTTTTACTATGGGAGGTTTTCATTGGCTCCCGGTGCCACACTGCTGTCGGTGACCAATCCGGTGCCACTGACGTCACACGGTCTTGGCGGGAGATCAGAGAGGTAAGCGCCATCTTGGCTCCCTAAAGGGCCTAAACCACAGGCCAAAATATCACTATTTCACAAATTTCTCGGCTCTCCGAGAACACTTCACTCTCTCCCATATATCAAATTGTAGCCTGCAACGTAGAGAACGCTTGGGAAAAGCAGACATGACTCTTACTGCAGGCGTGGGAGAATTATAAGGGGAGGAACTCCGTCACATACCCCTCCCCTTAAAATAAGAGTCATGTCTCGTTAGTGTATGCGGGATAGGGCGTCCGCCACTACGTCGTCCTTCCCCTTGATGTGCTTGACCTTGATCCTTGTATGACTCTCAGTGCGGGTGAGACTGGTGCCGTCCGCCCTGGACCACTTACTTTCCTCCTCCGGGAGTTCTCGGTCCCTCAGTACACTCAGACCCGTCTTCCGCTGGGTTTCTCGGGAATCCGTTCCGTCCTGCTTGGCGGCTCTTCCTTCCACAGTGAAGAAAGGTCTCAGGCGGTCTGCGCGACACACTTGTTTCTTCCGGGGTCCATCCGGCTTCCCAATCTCGTACGACACTGGACCCAACCGTCGCAGCACTTGGTATGGTCCCTTGAACCGCGACTTGGTCACTCTACCTTTACCTGGCAGCACAACCACTACTTGTGATCCGGCCTGAAAATCCCTCTGCGCAGCTCTCCTGTCGCACCACTCCGACATCTTACGTTGCGCCTTCTTCAGGAGTTTCCTAGCCTGTCCCTTCGCTCTAGTGAGACGTTCTTTGAACTTCTGGACATATTTAATCACCGTTCCCACGGTTGCTCCTGGCGTCCATCGTTCCTTCATCATAGATAGCACGGCATATATAATATAGATAAATGGAAAGTAAGCCTTCTCAGGACCCACACGTCCTCCTTCGGCCTTACTAACCAATTCGGGGAACTCCTCCTGCTGTAACTCTCCGAGACGAGCGCGGTTTACCCCTGGAGAACTGGTGAGGGTCACCTGCAACTCACCATTCGGGCTACTCTCGCCCTCCACTCGTTCTCTGGGTCCTACGCCGAGGTGATCTGTTCCCAGGCTGTCAGTCGACTCCTCAGCCCCATCAGATCCACAACCTCCTGGTTCTTCGCGTTGTCTCGGTGTCACAGTACAAACTGGGATCGCCACCGGTGCGATTCCCTTCCCGTCCCCACAGGCGTTTAACTCTCCGCCTGTCTCATTGTACTGTTCTATGCACTCTTCGCCCTTCACGAGATGCGGGAGGACGTATCCTCCACATGCGTCATTCCCCAAGATGACCTGTGCCTCCATCTTGGGCATTGATGTACAGACTCCCACCACTAGGGTTTGGCAGCCATAATCGGAATTTAAAGTTACCTGGTGTAGGGGCATCCTCACTGGGCCTCCCACAGTGGCCACCCGTGCCACCCCCACACTGGTACTTTCGTAACCCTCGGGGAACAGGGTTTCACTTACCAGGGTAAAATCAGCCCCGGTGTCTCTTAGCATCTTCACGGGGATGGGGTCTGCGACCCCCATCCTTACGGTTCCTTGACACATGAATGGGTGAACTTTCTTCTCCCCATTCAGCACGGGTTCATCCCGCACTCCCTCGGCCCTCTGGTCCTCGAACATCACTAAAGCAACGTGTCCTCGCTGCTTAGGGCGTCTGCATTCCCGCGCGACGTGTCCGGGTATTCCGCAGTTGTAGCAGCGACCCCTCGGCGGAGACCATCCGCCACCGCTCGCCTTAGCACTGCCTCCAGAGACCGTCACACCCTGTGTCTTTCCCGCCTCACTTGTCGTTTCTTTCCCCTGCAGTAACAGTTCCCGAGCTCTCAGCTTGGTTCTCCTTGATCGGTTCTACAGCACCTTTTGATCCTCGGGTGTTCCAACTTGAGAAATGGGACTTGGGAGAACTCGTTCCTGTCCTCCATCCATCCGTCCTTCTATAACTCCGATCGTTTCCGACGTATGCGGGTGGTCGGTTCTGTCCCTCTCGGCGTGGGCGTAGGGCTTCTTCTAACATGTCAGCCCGGTCGGCTGCGGCCCTCAGGTTCTTTATGTCCGCCTCCTTTATCCTCATCCTGATCTCAGGAGAGAGCACGGACATAAACCTTTCCATGACCATTAGTTCCTTGATTTCTTTGGCCGACCCCGCTTCTTCAGAGTCCATCCACTTAAGGAACTTTCTTTCCATGTCCCTCGCCGTCTCCGCATACGATTTTCCTGGCAACCGGGTACATTCTCTAAACCTCTTTCTGTAACACTCGGGCGTGAGCTTAAAAGAACGGAGCACAGCTCGTTTTACCGCATCGTAGTTAGTGCATTCTTGGAAGTCGAGCATAGTGAAGGCTTCACGAGCTTCACCTGTGAGCCTCCCTTGGACCAACTCCGCCCACTCTGCCCTCGGCCACCTCTTCATAGCAGCAACTCTCTCAAAGTGATCGAAGAAACTTTCGGCTTCACTAGGCACAAAGACCGGCAGGTCTCGTTCCCTCACTCGTCGGTCTTCCGTTTGCGGCGGGGCAGGGGCACCTAGTCCCAGTTCAGCTCGCTTCAGCTCCACCTTCAGTCGTCCTTCCCCTTGATGTGCTTGACCTTGATCCTTGTATGACTCTCAGTGCGGGTGAGACTGGTGCCGTCCGCCCTGGACCACTTACTTTCCTCCTCCGGGAGTTCTCGGTCCCTCAGTACACTCAGACCCGTCTTCCGCTGGGTTTCTCGGGAATCCGTTCCGTCCTGCTTGGCGGCTCTTCCTTCCACAGTGAAGAAAGGTCTCAGGCGGTCTGCGCGACACACTTGTTTCTTCCGGGGTCCATCCGGCTTCCCAATCTCGTACGACACTGGACCCAACCGTCGCAGCACTTGGTATGGTCCCTTGAACCGCGACTTGGTCACTCTACCTTTACCTGGCAGCACAACCACTACTTGTGATCCGGCCTGAAAATCCCTCTGCGCAGCTCTCCTGTCGCACCACTCCGACATCTTACGTTGCGCCTTCTTCAGGAGTTTCCTAGCCTGTCCCTTCGCTCTAGTGAGACGTTCTTTGAACTTCTGGACATATTTAATCACCGTTCCCACGGTTGCTCCTGGCGTCCATCGTTCCTTCATCATAGATAGCACGGCATATATAATATAGATAAATGGAAAGTAAGCCTTCTCAGGACCCACACGTCCTCCTTCGGCCTTACTAACCAATTCGGGGAACTCCTCCTGCTGTAACTCTCCGAGACGAGCGCGGTTTACCCCTGGAGAACTGGTGAGGGTCACCTGCAACTCACCATTCGGGCTACTCTCGCCCTCCACTCGTTCTCTGGGTCCTACGCCGAGGTGATCTGTTCCCAGGCTGTCAGTCGACTCCTCAGCCCCATCAGATCCACAACCTCCTGGTTCTTCGCGTTGTCTCGGTGTCACAGTACAAACTGGGATCGCCACCGGTGCGATTCCCTTCCCGTCCCCACAGGCGTTTAACTCTCTGCCTGTCTCATTGTACTGTTCTATGCACTCTTCGCCCTTCACGAGATGCGGGAGGACGTATCCTCCACATGCGTCATTCCCCAAGATGACCTGTGCCTCCATCTTGGGCATTGATGTACAGACTCCCACCACTAGGGTTTGGCAGCCATAATCGGAATTTAAAGTTACCTGGTGTAGGGGCATCCTCACTGGGCCTCCCACAGTGGCCACCCGTGCCACCCCCACACTGGTACTTTCGTAACCCTCGGGGAACAGGGTTTCACTTACCAGGGTAAAATCAGCCCCAGTGTCTCTTAGCATCTTCACGGGGATGGGGTCTGCGACCCCCATCCTTACGGTTCCTTGACACATGAATGGGTGAACTTTCTTCTCCCCATTCAGCACGGGTTCATCCCGCACTCTCTCGGCCCTCTGGTCCTCGAACATCACTAAAGCAACGTGTCCTCGCTGCTTAGGGCGTCTGCATTCCCGCGCGACGTGTCCGGGTATTCCGCAGTTGTAGCAGCGACCCCTCGGCGGAGACCATCCGCCACCGCTCGCCTTAGCACTGCCTCCAGAGACCGTCACACCCTGTGTCTTTCCCGCCTCACTTGTCGTTTCTTTCCCTGCAGTAACAGTTCCCGAGCTCTCAGCTTGGTTCTCCTTGATCGGTTCTACAGCACCTTTTGATCCTCGGGTGTTCCAACTTGAGAAATGGGACTTGGGAGAACTCGTTCCTGTCCTCCATCCATCCGTCCTTCTATAACTCCGATCGTTTCCGACGTATGCGGGTGGTCGGTTCTGTCCCTCTCGGCGTGGGCGTAGGGCTTCTTCTAACATGTCGGCCCGGTCGGCTGCGGCCCTCAGGTTCTTTATGTCCGCCTCCTTTATCCTCATCCTGATCTCAGGAGAGAGCACGGACATAAACCTTTCCATGACCATTAGTTCCTTGATTTCTTTGGCCGACCCCGCTTCTTCAGAGTCCATCCACTTAAGGAACTTTCTTTCCATGTCCCTCGCCGTCTCCGCATACGATTTTCCTGGCAACCGGGTACATTCTCTAAACCTCTTTCTGTAACACTCGGGCGTGAGCTTAAAAGAACGGAGCACAGCTCGTTTTACCGCATCGTAGTTAGTGCATTCTTGGAAGTCGAGCATAGTGAAGGCTTCACGAGCTTCACCTGTGAGCCTCCCTTGGACCAACTCCGCTCACTCCGCCCTCGGCCACCTCTTCATAGCAGCAACTCTCTCAAAGTGATCGAAGAAACTTTCGGCTTCACTAGGCACAAAGACCGGCAGGTCTCGTTCCCTCACTCGTCGGTCTTCCGTTTGCGGCGGGGCAGGGGCACCTAGTCCCAGTTCAGCTCGCTTCAGCTCCACCTCCTTGTTGGCATCTATTTCCTGTTGTCTCATCCTAGCTTCTCGCTCGTGTTCTTCCCTGCGTAGTTGTGCTTCTCGTTCTTCACGCTGCATCTGTGCTTCTCGCTCTTGCTCTTCCCGGCGCAGTTGGGCTTCTCGCTCCTCACGCTTCATCTGTGCTTCTCGCTCTTGCTCTTCCCGGCGCAGTTGGGCTTCTTCTCTCCTCAGCTGCGCTTCTGCTTCTCGCTCTTCCTTGCGCTGCTGCGCTTCTGCTTCTCGCTCTTCTTTGCGCTGCTGTGCCTCTTCTCTCCTCAGCTGCGCTTCTAGCTGCAGCTTCATTATTTCCAGCTTAATGCTGTGCCTGCTGCCGCTGGATCCCCTGCTGCTTCCACCAATACTCAAGTGTTCACCCTCACTGGCAGGTGTTTGGGGCCGTTCCTCCCCCAAAGCTTCGTCTCGAGCCTTGAGCTGAGCCATTATCTCTAGTCTTCTTTCACCAACTCTGGCAGATTTCATCTTTATTCCAAAATGATCCGCTATAGCCTGTAATTGTGCCTTGGTGCACTCTTCCAGCACCTGTTCATCTCTAGAGTCAATAAACCTTGCTACTTTATCATCCTCCATCTTGTGCTACGAGTGTTAACCTGCACCTGATCTCTAACACCACTGCCAAGTACCACTGCAACCTTTACTTCGATCGATATCCTGGCAAGGTCGCCAATGTTGGGGGTTTCACCTCCTCTCTATTATTCTCTACCCTTACTCTGGGGTAAGCAATAGTTATGCTCAAGGTAACTCACCGTAGCCCTGCGGGTCTTCCCTCGATCCTCACGGCGCCACTGCACGCCAGGAGAGTCTCCCAGTCAATCTTAACGGCCTCTTATTAAGAAAGAGTGAGAACACGACTCGATCACATCGACCGTCGTGTGCCCTCCCCAACAATAGGGCTCTACGGTTAATCACAAAGTCGCCAACTGGTGTTTAAGGTGGCCAGTAACACCCTCAGTGGACTGGTGTATTCAGTGGTAGCCTTGGCAAGGACACACTCAAAAGATCAGGAATCAGGCAGGTACTTATTGTTATCACTCTAGGTTTACCAGTATAATATAGCCACAAGATCAATGGAGGGAATGATAAAAACACTAAGATAGTTTTGTATTTTACTTAAAATGTATGAAAGATGTCACAAAGCCAAACAACAACAAATAAATCAGCAAATCCTGACGCGGCCGGAAGTTCCCACGAATAGTCCGCGATCATTAGGTGGCAACACCTCCCCCTCCTCATTAAGTGTCAAGAACAGCTGATCGCAATGGACTCTCCGCGCGAAATTTGCTTGTTTGCTAGATTCACGCGCGCGGTTTCTTTAAATTCTCCAATATTACTAGAAACTCGCACACTCGATATTGGCACAAATAAACCGAATTACTTAGTTACACTGTACTCAGGCTCAAACAGTCTTTTCTACAATCAATTCTACAATGATTCACTGTAATGGTCTTACACTGTTATTTATCCAACAATATATTATGAAATATTAACACGGGAGTTTTCAGTACTTTCTCTCGTGGGCGATAACGCAATAATTCACTGTACTCGCAAATGATTATTCACTGAATGAACATAGACATATATATGGTATATAAATCAATCATCAATACATGGAAAATAAATAGTTTCTGGGCACATAGCCTAACCTCCGAATACTGGCATAATATTATATATAATTTACCACTATATGTTCATATCAAAAAATCTATAGAAAGATATACACACCACAGTAAATTTATCACTGGTTCCTGGTGCCTGTACACACTAATAATCAACATGAATATTACAAGTACTCTTGATAGTACTGTCTAGCACACTGGTGCTTTACCGTGACATAGGTGAGACTTGCTCACGACATATAAAATCTTCGGGCTAGATAATATAGCCAAATAATATAGCTAACTAAAGGGGAATGGGGAGGGAACTAGAACCACCTACTTCACCCTATCCTCCGATGAGAGTCGAGATGTAGCTCCTGGTCCTCGTGTCGGGAACGCCCCCACACTACACGTCGTCGTGTCCTACCAGAGCCTCTCGTCGTCCCACCGTTTAGCGCGTCGTCTCCGTGCCTCCTCACTGCAGGTCCGTCCTCCTCCTTGACTTCCTGAAGGTTGGAGTCGGTCTCCTGGCCGTCGTCTTCTCCCAGCAACGGCTGTCGCCTACGTCTCAGCTACAGTCGTCCGGGTTCCCCAAATAGTCCTCTCTTCCTCAGCTACCCAGTGGCTCTGTCTGCCACTACGCTGTCACGAACTGGTGAATTGCCATAGACGCCACATACGTCACTGCACGGCTTCACTGCTACTGGCACAGTACCTGACTGGAGCACTTGTTCCTCAAATAACCGTCAATTCCCTCTTCTGGTTCAACACATGAACTAGGGAAGACTTCTCAGAGTACTGGCGGAATTCCGGTGATGCATAAATCCACGGGAGCTGGAATAACTGTCCGACTGACAGGACCACTCGTCGCACGCCCAACCTCTATGACGTGTCGAGTCTGACTGCTGGCGCCAGCCCGGCGCGCAGGCCGGACCCCCTTCCTTCGTGACGTCACTTTTACTATGGGAGGTTTTCATTGGCTCCCGGTGCCACACTGCTGTCGGTGACCAATCCGGTGCCACTGACGTCACACGGTTTTGGCGGGAGATCAGAGAGGTAAGCGCCATCTTGGCTCCCTAAAGGGCCTAAACCACAGGCCAAAATATCACTATTTCACAAATTTCTCGACTCTCCGAGAACACTTCACTCTCTCCCATATATCAAATTGTAGCCTGCAACGTAGAGAACGCTTGGGAAAAGCAGACATGACTCTTACTGCAGGCGTGGGAGAATTATAAGGGGGGGAACTCCGTCACAGTAGACATACAAGTGTGAACAGATCACTACCAGTGTATGGTTGATGTTATACTATGTAGCCAGCATTTGAGTAAGAATATATAATTATGTTGACCAAACCACACACTAGAAATTGAAGGGACGACGACGTTTCGGTCCGGCCTGGACCATTTTCAAGTACATTCACTTCCTTTCCTACCATCATCCTCTTCAGAAAAATATTCTTGTTTCTCTTCCTCCGCGCTCTACGCATCAGCGAACCTTAGGTTCTTGATTCTGAAATTTCCTTTATCTACAAATCATTCTCTCGCTTTGGTTACCCGTTTTATTTTATCAACTGTGTCTATTCTCAAGCTAAACGAAATTTCTTTCATCCTAAACCTACTTCCAACACAATTAGCACTGCTCTGCCTTCCCTTCATTTCTGAACTCAAAACTCCTACTAATACCTTTCGTCCTCTTGACATAAAGCTCGCCTTTCGACAAACTAACACTCCTCGTAGCAATCTAGTTCACACTGCTCCTCCTGCTTCTAATGCTGCTGGTGTCTACTCTATTCTCTGTTCGTCTTGTCCTCTCCAATACTTTGGTGAAACTGGCCGAACACTAAATGACAGACAAAAGGAACACAAAAGAAGAGTTAAGTCCGCAGACTCAAACAATGTTCTCTTCTGTCATGTTAGAGATCCTAATCATCCTATTTATTGGTCTTCCTCTAAAATAATCTTTCCTACCTCTACGCAGACGCCGTCTTGTCGAATTGGCTCTGATACCCAACCTAGTCCTGGCTTTGTTGCTGTTGACTCTTCCCTTTCACAGTATGTACTCAAATGGTCTACACTTTCTAACAAACATGATGTAACATAATCCTACCCTTCCTTTTATCTTTGTTTTTTTCTATTACGATCCCTTTCTTATTCCTATTATTACACCCTTTATTACACCTTCCGTACCTTTTGCCTTGCTCTTATCTTCCTCCAAGATTTCCATCTCCTCATTTCTCTCTTGCCTACTTAATGCCCTTGCCTCCCGTTTCTCATCACAATCGACTGGATAATGGTCCAGGTCGGACCGAAACGTCGTCGTCTCTTAAATTTCTAGTGAGTGGTTTGGTCAACATTTTTTAGCCACAGCCACGTTATTATGACTCATCATCTGAATATATAATTATACATGAATAAATGGATCCAGATAATATGTGCATAGAGAGAGAGATGTTATACTCACCTGACAATCACTGTAACGTCAGGTTACAGGCCGAAGGCACAACTTGAGGATTCCTGAGGTCCCTTTCTGCCTCTTGTCGGGGTTCATCGGTGAGCAACAGTATAAGTACTTAATCCTGGCAAGGTCGCCAATGTCGGGGTTCACCTCATTAAGAGAGGGGCTAGTAACAGTATACTCAAGGTCACTCACCGTAGCCCTGCGGGTCTTCACTCTAATCCTCGCGGCGCCACTGTACACCAGGAGAGTATCCCAGTCAATCCCAACCGGCCTCTGATCGAGAATGAGTGGGAACACAGCTTGTACTCTTTACAGCTTGTGTGCCCGCCCCGGCACAGGGCTCTACTACTAACCACAAGGTCGCCAACTGGTGTTTCCGGTGTCCAGTAACACGTCAGTGGTTTTTGTTGAATTGTGGTAACGGTGGCAAGGACACACTCAATATGTCTGATATCAGACAGGTGTTTACTTCTATCACGATCTGCTTTCAGGTATTATATAGCCACAAGAAATATGGAGGGGATGATATAAACACCAATGTACTTTGTATTTTACTTAAAACTCATTCAAAGACATCACAAGACTATATCAAATAAGCAAACAGCTGTTCCAAGCAGAAGTCGCTCGTTCCCACACATATAATCATGAACTCGCCAAGCTGGCAATGCTCCCCCTCACGTCAATGTCAAAATCAGCTGGGCCACGCCCTTCTCACCGTGTGAACGTTTATTGCTTGTTTTCCTGGCGTCACGCGCTCTGTTTCTTTAAGTTCTCAAATATCACTAGAAGTTCGAACACACAATATTTGCGACAATAGCACGTAAATACTTTGCTACACTGATCTTGAGCTCAATCAAACATTTCTATATTAAAGGTCACAATAATTCACTGTCATGGTATTACACACTGCCCTTCATTTAATGATAACGTATGCAAGTATATATCACTGGAGTTCTCAGTAATTCCTTTCGTGGGCGATAACACAATTAATCACTGCACACATGAATGATTATTCAATACACAAGCATAGACATATATATATATGGATGAATCATAGACATCAATAATGGTAATAACATAGTTACTGGGCACATAGCCTAACTCCAAATACTGGCCTATTTATATATATATTCTCTCAATAAATGATCATATTAAAGACTCATGAAAGACGTTATCAACACAGTAAATTCATCAATTACTCTGGGTGCCTGCACACACCAATAATAATCATAAATATCGTGAGGACTCTATGTAGCCCCCCTGCACACTTGTGCCTTACTGTGACATAGGTGAGCCTGGCTCACGACATACAAAATACTCTGGCTAAATAATATAGCTGACTAAAGGGGAATTGGGAGGGAAACTAGAATCACCTACTTCCACCTATCCTCTGGTGAGAGTTGAGTTGTAGCTCCTGGTCCTGGCTCCTGCCTCGTGTAGGGAACGCCCCCACACACACTCTGTCGTGTCCTCCAGGAACTCAATCAACGTCCCACCATAAACGCGTCGTCTCCGTGCCTTTTCACTGCAGGTCCGTGCTCCTCCTCGACTTCTTGTAGGGTTGGAGTCGGTCTCCCGGCCGTCAACTTCTCCTCCCAGCTACGGCTGCTGCCTACGTCTCGGCGGCAGTCGTTCGGATTCCCGAATAGTTTTCCTCTTCCACTGCTTCCCGGTGGCTCAGTCCAGCCACTTCGCCGCCACAAATGGGTGAACTGCCTCAGACGTCGCATACGTCACTGCACAGACTTCACTTCTTCTTGCACAGTACCTGTCCTGGAGCACTTGTTGCTCAATATCCGGTCGATTCTCTCTCTGGTCCAACACATGAACGAAGGAAGACCTCACAGAGTACTTGCAGACTTCGGGTGACGCGTAAAATCCACGGGAGCGGGAAACAACTGTCAAACTGACAGGACCAATCTTCGCACGTCCAACCACCTTGACGTGTCGTGTCAGACTGATTCCCTCCGGAGGATTGGCCCAGCAACTACGTCATCACTGTGAAGCTATCAGCCGTCGCATACGTCGCTGCCTAGACTCCACTCTTGCACAACACCTGTTCCTGGAGCACTTGTTGCTCAATATTCTGTCAATTCCTTCTCTGGTCCAACACATGAACGAAGGAAGACCCCACAGGTGATGCGCAAATCCTCCGGAGTCGGGGTAAACTGTCCAACTGACAGGACCCCCCAGCGCACGTCCGACCTCCTTGACGTGCTGTCTTAGACTGATGGCGCCAGCGCGGCGCGATGACCGGACCCCCCCTTCCTTCGTGACGTCATATTCGCCACGGGAGGTTTTCATTGGCTCCCTGTGCCAGGTCGCTGTTTGTGACCAATCTGGTGTCAATGACGTCACACAGTTTTGGCGGCAAAACAGAAGAGCCAGCGCCATATTGGCTTCCTAAAGGGCCTAAACCACAGCCCAAAATACTCTTCTTTTATAAATTTCTCGGCACTTCCGGAATACTACTTTCTCCTACATATACCAAACTGATGCCTGCGACGTAGAGAACGCTCGGATAAAGCGGACATGACTCTTACAGCAGGCGTGGGAGGAATATAAGGGGGGAAACACCGTCACATACCCCTCCCCTTAAAATAAGAGTTATGTCTGGTTAGTGTATACAGGACAGGGCATCTGCTACTACATAGTCTTTCCCTCGGATGAGTTTAATTTCCAACCAGTACTCCTGCCGCCAATGCGAGACGCTCCTTACGTATCCGTTGACCGTTCCTTCGGTCACTCCTGATGTCCATCGTTCCTTCAGCATGGTCAGAGGACTTTGCACCCCTCGTCCATACACCAGCTGGAAAGGTGAGAAACCTAACGATCCTACCACTGCGTTACGCATGGCAAACAACGCAGGGCATACTGCTTCATCCCACTCAGTTCCCTGCTCTGCGGAGAACACTCTCATCAGCATGCCGTCCTGTACGTAACAATGAGTGGCCCTCTCAGGACCAACACGTCCTCCATTGGCCTCATGAATCAATTCGGGGAATTCTATCTGCTGCAACTCTCCAAGACGAGTGCGGTCTACCCCTAGAGAACTGGTGAGGGTCACCTGTAACTCACCATCCGGGCTGCCTTCGCCCTCCACTCGTTCTCCGGGTTCCATGAAGAGGTGATCGATTTCCAGACTGTCGGACGTCTCCTCGTCAGCACTATCAGATGCACACCCTCCATGTCCTTCGCACTGCCTCGGCATCACAGCACAATCCGGGAACGCCACCGTGGCGATTCCTTTCTCGTCTCCACAGGCGTCTAACACTCCGCCTGTCTCCTCATAGTGCTCTATGCACTCCTCGCCCTTCGCGAGATTTGGGAGGACATATCCTCCACATGCGTCATTTCCCAAGATGACTTGTGCCTCCATCTTGGGCATTGATGCACAGACCCCCACCACTAGGGTCTGGCAGCCATAATCAGAATTCAGAGTCACCTGGTGTAGGGGCATCCTCACTGGGCCTCCCACAGTGGTCACACTTGCCACCCCCACATTGGTACTCTCGTAACCCTCGGGGAACAGGGTTTTGCTCACCAGGGTAAAATCCGCCCCAGTGTCTCTTAATATCTTCACCGGGATGGGGTCTGCGTCCCCCATCCTTACAGTTCCCTCACTCACGAATGGGTGAACTCTTTTCTCCCCACTCAGTACGGGTTCATCCCGCACCCTCTCGGCCATCTGGTCCTCGACCCTCACGAAAGCAACGTTTCCCCGCTGCTCAGGGTGTCTGCATTCCCGCGCGACGTGTCCGAATATTCCGCAGTTGTAACAGCGGATCCTTCTTCTTCTGTGGATCCTCCTCGAGCCATTCATCGACTCCTCCGTTTCGGCAACAACTCTTGAGCTCTCAGCTTGGGACTTCTCTACCGGCTCCACAGCACTCTTTGAGCCTCTCCTGTCTCCACTCGAGAGGTGGGACTCAGGAGAACTCGCTCCCGTCCTCCATCCGTCCGTCCTTCTATATCTTCTACCATATCCGGAGTGTACGGTCGGTCGGTGCCGTCCCTCTCGGTGTGGTCGCAGGGCTTCTTCCAGCATGTCGGCTCTGTCGGCCGCCGCTCTCAGGTCCTTAATGCCCGCCTCCCTTACTCTAACCCTGATCTCAGGAGAGAGCACGGACATAAACTTCTCAATTATCATAAGCCTCCTGACCTCTTCAGCCGACCTCGCTCCTTCAGACTCCAGCCACTTCAGAAACTTCCTCTCCATGTCCCTCGCCGTCTCCGCATAAGATTTTCCTGGCGAACGGGTACATTCCCTGAATCTCTTCCTGTAACATTCCGGCGTGAGCTTGAAAGAATGGAGCACAGCTCTCTTTACAGCATCGTAGTCGGTGCACTCTCCGAGGTCGAGCATGTTGTAGGCTTCACGAGCTTCACCGGTGAGCCTACTCTGAACCAGCTCCGCCCACTCCGCCCTCGGCCACTTCTTCAAGGTAGCGATCTTCTCGAAGTGGTCGAAGAAACCTTCAGCTTCATTTGGTATAAAGACCGGCAGATCTCGCTCCCTCACTCGGCGGTCTTCCTGTTGCGGCGGAGCAGGTGCACCTAGTCCTAGCTCAGCTCGCTTCAGCTCCACCTGCTTGTTAGCTTCTATCTCCTGCTGTCTCAGCCTAACTTCTCGCTCGCGCTCCTCTCGCCTTAGTTGTGCTTCTCGCTCTCGTTCTTCCCTGCGCAGCTGTGCTACTCGCTCTTGTTCTTCCCTGTGCTGCTGTGCCTCTCGCTCTTCTTTGCGCCGCTGTACCTCTCGCTCTTCTTTGCGCTGCTGTGCCTCTCGCTCTTCTTTGCACTGTTGTGCCTCTGCTTCTCGCTCTTCCCTCTTCAACTGCACTTCCAGCTGCAGCTTCATTATCTCCAGCTTGAGGCTGCGCCTGCTACCGCTGGATCCTCTGCTGCTCCCACCTATGCTCAGGTGTTCTCCCACACTGGCAGGTGTTTGTGGCCATTCCTCCCTCAAAGCTTCGTCTCGTGCCCTGAGCTGTGCCATGATCTCCAGTCTTCTCTCTCCCACTTTGGAAGATCTCAGCTTTATCCCAAAATGGTCTGCTATTGACTGTAACTGTGCCTTGGTGCACTCCTCTAGCACCTGCTCATCTCTAGTGTCAATGAACCTTGTTACTTTATCATCCTCCATCTTGTGCTATGAGTGATAACCTGTACCTGATACCTAATACCACTGCCAAGTATCACAACTGCAACCTTTATCTTGATCGTTATCCTGGCGAGGTCGCCAATGTCGGGGTTCATCGGTGAGCAACAGTATAAGTACTTAATCCTGGCAAGGTCGCCAATGTCGGGGTTCACCTCATTAAGAGAGGGGCGAGTAACAGTATACTCAAGGTCACTCACCGTAGCCCTGCGGGTCTTCACTCTAATCCTCGCGGCGCCACTGTACGCCAGGAGAGTATCCCAGTTAATCCCAACCGGCCTCTGATCGAGAATGAGTGGGAACACAGCTTGTACTCTTTACAGCTTGTGTGCCCGCCCCGGCACAGGGCTCTACTACTAACCACAAGGTCGCCAACTGGTGTTTCCGGTGTCCAGTAACACGTCAGTGGTTTTTGTTGAATTGTGGTAACGGTGGCAAAGACACACTCAGTATGTCTGATATCAGGCAGGTGTTTACTTCTATCACGATCTGCTTTCAGGTATTATATAGCCACAAGAAATATGGAGGGGATGATATAAACACCAATGTACTTTGTATTTTACTTAAAACTCATTCAAAGACATCACAAGACTATATCAAATAAGCAAACAGCTGTTCCAAGCAGAAGTCGCTCGTTCCCACACATATAATCATGAACTCGCCAAGCTGGCAATGCTCCCCCTCACGTCAATGTCAAAATCAGCTGGGCCACTCCCCCCGCGCGAATGTTTATTGCTTGTTTCCCTGGCGTCACGCGCTCTGTTTCTTTAAGTTCTCAAATATCACTAGAAGTTCGAACACACAATATTTGCGACAATAGAACGTAAATACTTCGCTCAATCAAACATTTCTATATTAAAGGTCACAATAATTCACTGTCATGGTATTACACACTGCCCTTCATTTAATGATAACGTATGCAAGTATATATCACTGGAGTTCTCAGTAATTCCTTTCGTGGGCGATAACACAATTAATCACTGCACACATGAATGATTATTCAATACACAAGCATAGACATATATATATATGGATGAATCATAGACATCAATAATGGTAATAACATAGTTACTGGGCACATAGCCTAACTCCAAATACTGGCCTATTTATATATATATATATATATTCTCTCACTAAATGATCATATTAAAGTCTCATGAAAGACGTTATCAACACAGTAAATTCATCAATTACTCCAGGTGCCTGCACACACCAATAATAATCATAAATATCGTGAGGACTCTATGTAGCCCCACTGCACACTTTTGCCTTACTGTGACATAGGTGAGCCTGGCTCACGACATACAAAATACTCTGGCTAAATAATATAGCTGACTAAAGGGGAATTGGGAGGGAAACTAGAATCACCTACTTCCACCTATCCTCTGGTGAGAGTTGAGTTGTAGCTCCTGGTCCTGGCTCCTGCCTCGTGTAGGAAATGCCCCCACACACACACTGTCATGTCCTCCAGGAACTCAATCAACGTCCCACCATAAACGCCTCGTCTCCGTGCCTTTTCACTGCAGGTCCGTGCTCCTCCTCGACTTCTTGTTGGGTTGGAGTCGGTCTCCCGGCCGTCAACTTCTTCTCCCAGCTACGGCTGCCTGCCTACGTCTCGGCGGCAGTCGTTCGGATTCCCGAATAGTTTTCCTCTTCCACTGCTTCCCGGTGGCTCAGTCCAGCCACTACGCCGCCACAAATGGGTGAACTGCCTCAGACGTCGCATACGTCACTGCACAGACTTCACTTCTTCTTGCACAGTACCTGTCCTGGAGCACTTGTTGCTCAATATCCCGTCGATTCCCTCTCTGGTCCAACACATGAACGAAGGAAGACCTCACAGAGTACTTGCAGACTTCGGGTGACGCGTAAAATCCACGGGAGCGGGAAACAACTGTCAAACTGACAGGACCAATCTTCGCACGTCCAACCACCTTGACGTGTCGTGTCAGACTGATTCCCTCCGGAGGATTGGCCCAGCAACTACGTCATCACTGTGAAGCTATCAGCCGTCGCATACGTCGCTGCCTAGTCTCCACTCTTGCACAACACCTGTTCCTGGAGCACTCGTTGCTCAATATTCTGTCAATTCCTTCTCTGGTCCAACACATGAACGAAGGAAGACCCCACAGGTGATGGCAGACCACGGGTGATGCGTAAATCCTCCGGAGTCGGGGTAAACTGTCCAACTGACAGGACCCCCCCAGCGCACGTCCGACCTCCTTGACGTGCTGTCTTAGACTGATGGCGCCAGCGCGATGACCGGACCCCCTTTCCTTCGCGACGTCATATTCGCCACGGGAGGTTTTCATTGGCTCCCTGTGCCACGTCGCTGTCGGTGACCAATCTGGTGTCACTGACGTCACACAGTTTTGGCGGCAAAACAGAAGAGCCAGCGCCATATTGGCTTTCTAAAGGGCCTAAACTACAGCCCAAAATACTCTTCTTTTATAAATTTCTCGGCACTTCGAGAACACTACTTTCTGCTACATATACCAAACTGATGCCTGCGATGTAGAGAACGCTCGGGTAAAGTGGACATAACTCTTACAGCAGGCGTGGGAGGAATATAAGGGGGGAAACACCGTCACACTCATTAACTCAAACTTCATGACATAGTCAGTAATGATTATAAATTGTCAGGTAAAGAGCATTGTAGTTGCATAAGTTTATCAAGTTAATATTAGGGAGAGAGAACGGTATATATATGATATATATATGCTGAAGCACATATATATCATGGTTACAATCAATGTTTTAATGTATGGATATGTGAAAACAATTTTCTACTGTGCACTGCCACACAAGGGCAGGGATGGGTTCAAAAGTGATGCAGCTTAGAAGTAATATAAATAAAAATTGTTCTTGATTCTTTAAAATGGACAAGCAAATTTTGGGTAAATTGTTAGGATGTCGTCCAGAACACCTGAGTCAATAAAATAGTTACACAGTTGGTGGTACAAGAGGCCAGGAGGTCTAAAGTCCTTTACGGTTTCACATTCATCAATATAGTGTTCCTGCGAATGCATTAAAGGTTTATCACAGAGTTTACAATCTGAGTATTCTGGTAGTGGCTCAACCTCACTAACCTGCCAGATGTGTCTATAGCCAAGGCGAATTCGCGCAATGACTACATCACATTGGCTGGTTCGGTTACTGTGCTGACCATACAAATACCTATTATTACAAAACTTGTCATAACTTTTAATACTGCAGCTTTCAGGTCTCTGGGCATTTCTTAGTTCTTCTAAATCTGAATTAATTTCTTTAATTTGTATGTTCTAATAACTGCATTAGATAGTCCAAAGTCATAATCAATGGTTTCTTTCTTGCAAGCCTCATTGGCCAACCGATCTACAAAGTCATGTTTTCCAACTCCAACATGGGATGGGATCCACACAAATTTTATACAAGAGTTATTATCATTGGCAAAAATTACATTCCATTTAATATTACAAGCTACTTCCGACATACATTGTGATGGGTTATTTAAGGACTGCAGAGCACTTTTAGAGTCACAGAAAATAACTCCACCACCATTGAGCTTAAGGTATTCAGTGGCAAGATAAATGCCCAATAGCTCGGTCTGTGTCGTGCTTGCCCAGTTGTTCCATCTCTGTGTACTAGTCATAATAATTTCATTCCCTTTATATACTGCACATGCACAACCTGTTCTACCAGTGCCTAACTGCACAGAGCCATCAGTAAAGGCATAGGATTCAGTCGGTTTGAGAATTTGAAGATGACTGTCAATAGCTTCTAACGTTATACATCTCAAAATGTCAGTGTTATACATTTGTTTTACACTGATGGGGGTATAATGCAGAGAGACCTCCACATCTTTCCAAGGGGGAATATAGTGAACAGTTTTATCAGGGTTAAGAGACACATTCAGTTTCTGAAGATTATAGGCACAACAACTGAGCCACACACTGTTGGGAGCTTTTTGCGGCGGATTGAGGGAACAATCAGAATTGTTTAGAATGGATCTCAATTTAATTTGAATAGAGCTGGGGGGACCATTATTTTTCAAAGTTTTGGCGCAAAACATGGTACTAAGTAGAACTATTCTTTCGTAAATGGAAGGCAAGTTTAGTTCCTTTCTCATGTTAACAATTCTGACAGTTCTAGGACAACCCAGGATGATGCGCATGGCATCATTCTGTACTACGTCTAGGCCTTGCAATTGTTTAGGAGAAAAATTAAGAAGATGCAAGGCATAATAATCAACAACAGATCGTATAAAGGCAATATAAAACTACGAGCATATTTTATGTTAATGCCAAATCCTTTGCCAACAAGAGTTTTGAGAGGTTTAAGACGCTCAACAAGTTTTTTGCGTAGGTTGCTGACGAGATTTGTATCATTAACCTCGACTCCAAGATATGTATAAGACTCACAAGTCTCCACGGGCACTCCATTAATAGTATAGTTAACATGAAGAGAATGGGGAATAAGAACCCTTGTTTTATCAACAGAGATTATGAGGCCAAATTCTACTACTTTCTTGGAGAATGCATCAGGTAACACTTGTAGCCTTGGTTTACTGTGTGCCATAATACAAATATCATCAGCATAACATATAACAGTTTCAGTAGGTTGTACAGGTATGTCATGGATAAGTTTGTGCATAAGTATATTGAAGAGCATAGGGCTTAGGACACCACCTTGAGGTGTGCCTAGTTCGAATGCATCTGTTCTTGTACTTTTAACTCCTTTAAATAGGACACTAGCACGCCTGTTGGATAGGTAGCTCTTTATCCAACTCAGAAGATTGCCTTTGATTCCAAATTCAGCAAGTTGCTCTAATATTATTTCGCCATTCGCTACATCGAAAGCTGACTTTAGGTCAATAAAGGCTGCCTGTGTCCATCCAGGGAGTTTACAAAATATTCAGCAAAGCATGTTTGTGTGCTACACTTGGGCATGAACCCATATAGGTTTGGTGCCAGTTTTTCTTTGACCTGAAACATGACACGATTGAGAACAATTCTCTCCAAGACTTTACACATACAAGATGTAAGGGAAATGGGTCTGAATCTTTGAGAGTTAGGTTTAGGAATTGGTACTATGAGATTTTGTGTCCATTTCTTTGGCAAGATACCTTGCGAGAGACTCAATTGATAGAGGTCAAGCAGAGGGTGGCTTGGGACATCATTCAGTAAGCTCAAGATGTTATAAGTTATACCATCCTCACCAGGGGCAGTTTGTTTAGGTTTCCCTAATGCTGATGTCAATTCAATAGCAAACTGATCTGTTAAATATGGTGAGGAGCGTGCTATTTCAATATTAAAGTTTCTGTTAATGTTGGTATTATTTAAATGCTGCTGTATATCTGGGGGTAAGGAAGAAGTTTGTGAGACACTAGACCCATGAGCTAAGAGCATGTCAGCATATTCTGCAGGAGTATGATGAAGCTTAACTGGGGTTGAAGGTTTGGTAATGTTTTTAATTTTGTTCCACATTTCTGATAATGTTGTAGTTCTATTGATACCTTGTAGGAATTGTTCCCAATATGTGTTCTTAACTTGACTCTTAAGCTCGCGAAAATCTCTGTTGGCATTAAGGAATGCAAGTAAATTGTCAGCTGTTTTTTCTCGTTTATATGAGTCAGCAAGCTAAAGCACTTTAGCTCGCTCTGCAATAATAATAGGATCCTCTGTCCATGAGGAAGAACGAGTGTTCTAGTTTTCCTTGATTTAACCCAGGTATCATAATAACTGGTAATGATACTGACAAGATCACTGTAAAAGTGGTCCACTGATACAGGTGTATACCCAGTGTACCACATATGTACATAAGCCTTAAAGTGCTGTTTAAGATTGTCTGGAATGTTAATTTTAACCCTAGGATGAGGATTGGACCTAATATCCGCTACAATGTATTCACAATATATTGCAAAATGATCACTTACTTGTTCTGGGATGAGCTTATCGTTGACGTTATTATCTGCTAGGCTGTACCCAATCACATAATCCAGCCTACCCCCCAATAAATGGGTCTGTTTATCAGTATCATACACAATAATATTATGATCAGTAAGGTATTTCAAGAAGACCCTTCCATTATTGTTACACTGAAAATCACCAAGAGCAGTGTGACAAGCATTAAAGACACCCATACATAACATAGCTGTGTTAACTGTAGGTTTCGGTAGCAGGTCTGCTTTAAGTACACTACATCGTCCATATATGTTATACAGTAGGAAATGGCTATTTGCAGTTTGTAATTTGAATTTTTGGTAATGTATACTATCACTCCTGTGATTTTAAATTAGTTTACAGATTAATCCACTCTTAACATACGTGAGTAGACCAGTTCCAATATCGTTGTTGTATACTATATACCCAGGTATCCTGGGTGGGACCTTCTTGATAGTTGTGGACGTATATGGTTCCTGTAAACAAATCACATCCACGTCTCTCATTTTAGTATACAAGATTACGTCATTTATCCGAAGATAAACACTTCGAATGTTCCAAGAAAGAAACTTAAATGTTTTTGTTTGATGATCCATGGTTAGGTATCAAGGGAGTTAAGGTAATATATAAGCACGTTAATCACTTTGACAACATAACCAACTCTGTCGCGTGTGTCTTGAGTAATATCACTTTTGCTTAGGATGCGTTTCACCAGAGTAGGAGTTAGTGCTTTCTTAAAATCTCTACCTGTGACTACCTCAAGGGTTTCTTCAGTGATCTAGTGGGGGTGTCAGCGAGGGATCAATGACTACTCTAACACCATTCCCCATGGAGATTTGGTGGGCCCACCCAGCCAGGGGAACGCCCACACAAGCCTCCTATTGCTTCCCGCGCTGACTATGTGCGCCTGACATTCCCACCTGGAACATCCACCAACAATAAACTGACATGGTTCGAACAACTTTCTAATAAATTCTCCAAAACATTCCTCGATATAGTCCGACCTAGACCAACATCCCCTTACATCTTTGTGTCACGTAAGCAAGCAGCTATCATCACTCAACTGTTTGACGGTAAGGTTGGTAATATTGCTTTCACCAGGGAAGACATCATCAATCGACCCAAAAAATCTAAGGAATATCTTGTTACCAGTTTGAGGAAAGCCAGAAAGAGATCCAACGTAGAAAGAGAACGCAGACGACACTATAAACGCAGGAAAAAAATAATCGGAACTGCTTATGCAGACACGAATTTCCCGTCAAAGAAGGAATAATTTAAATATGAAGATTGAAGAAATCGAGCGGAAATTGAAACACTCATATGAAACTGAAGAAAGGCAGTTAGAATAGAAAGCAATTCAGGAAATAAAGAACAATCCAAAATATTTCTTCACATATGCGAAATCAAAAGCAAAAACCACTGCCAGTATTGGACCTATTCGTACAAGTGAAGGTTCATACACGGAGGATGACAAAGAAATTAGTGAAATCCTAAAAAAGCTGTATGAGGACATGTTTAGCACTCCAATAAACAACATGAAAGTGGAAGATCCAGACAATTTCTTTATGCGGGATATTCAAACCCCTGTAAATATAACTGATATCAACACTAGCGCACTAAATTTTGAAAGATAAATTTAAAACATGCCCATGCACTCGGCCCCAGGTCCAGACTCATGGAATTCAATATTTATAAAGAAATGCAAGGTGCCGGTAGCACAGGCACTCAGCATAGTGTGGAGGAAGAGCTTGGACACAGGGGAGATACCAGATGCACTTAAAGTAGCAGATATAGCCCCCCCTACACAATGGAGGGAGCAAAGCATTGGCAAAGAATTATAGACCAGTTGCACTAACATCGCACATCATAAAAGTATTTGAGAGAGTGATTAGGAGTACAGGTCACCAATTTCATAGAGACCAATGACCTTCACAACCCAGCCCAACATGGATTTCGAGCGGGAAGATCGTGCCTCTCACAGCTACTTGAGCACTACGACAAAGTCACTGAGGCATTAGAAGAAAAACAGAATGCTGATGTGATATACACGGACTTCGCAAAGGCTTTCGATAAATGTGACCATAGCGTGATAGCACACAAAATGAAGTCAGTGGGAATAACCGGTAAAGTAGGACGCTGGATACTCAGTTTTCTGTCAAACAGGACTCAGCGAGTAACGGTCAACCATATAAAATCTAGTTGAAGTGCAGTTAAAAGCTCTGTACCTCAGGGTACAGCCCTTGCACCGCTGCTTTTCCTTATTCTCATATCAGATATAGACAAAAATACAAGTCACAGCTTCGTATCATCCTTTGCAGATGACACAAAAATCAGTATGAAAATTATCTCGGCTGAAGACACTGAAAAACTTCAAGCTGATATTAATAAAATTTTCGACTGGGCATCAGAAAATAACATGATGTTTAACAGTGATAAATTCCAGGTACTCAGGTACGGTAAAAATGAGGAACTTAAACATAATACAGAGTACAAAACACAATCAAATGTACCCATAGTAGGAAAACAGCATGTAAAGGATTTGGGAATAATAATGTCTGACGATCTAACGTTTAAGGAGCATAACCAAGCAAATATTGCGACAGCCAGAAAAATGATAGGATGGATTACGAGAACTTTCAAATCCAGGGATCCCATCACAATGGTTGTACTCTTCAAATCACTTGTGTTGTCCCGTCTTGAGTACTGCTCAGTACTTGCTTCCCCCATCTGAGCAGGAGAGATTGCTGAAATAGAGGGAATACAGAGAACATATACGGCACGCATAGACGCAATAAAGCACCTAAATTATTGGGATCGTCTCAAAGCCCTCCAAATGTACTCACTAGAGAGAAGACGAGAGAGATATCAAATAATATACACCTGGAAGATACTGGAGGGCCAAGTACCAAATCTATACAGTAAAATAACAACGTACTGGAGTGAACGATATGGAAGAAAATGCTGAATAGAACCAGTGAAGAGCAGAGGTGCCATAGGCACAATCAGAGAACATTGTATAAACATCAGAGGTCCGCGGTTGTTCAACGTCCTCCCAGCAAACATAAGAAACAGTGCCGGAACAACCATGGACATCTTCAAGAGGAAACTAGATTTATTCCTCCAAGGAGTGCCGGACCAACCGGGCTGTGGTGGGTATGTGGGCCTGCGGGCCGCTCCAAGCAACAGCCTAGTGGACCAAACTCTCACAAGTCAAGCCTGGCCTCGGGCCGGGCATGGGGAGTAGAAGAACTCTCAGAACCCCATCAACCAGGTATCAACCAGTTATCCCAAAGATTATCCTCTTGATAGAGCGTGTAAACTTGAAGGGGTATACAAGGCAAGAAGGATACATAAGGACGGTCAACCTCTCAACAGGATCATCATTGTTTGGAATGGCAGTGACCCTCCCCCTGAACATTACACCTTCTTTGGACATTTCATCCCATCAAGTCCTATAAAACCTTGGGTATCCCTCCCCCCCTGTTGTTTGTTTTAAGTGCCACGGTACTCATCATGTCTCTAAGTACTGTCGACATGAGCCTGTGTGTGGGCTCTGTGCTGAACAGCACGATACGAGGCAGTGTCCTCACAGGGGACCCCCCTACCCTTGAGGATGGGGAGGTAGCCTCTCCTCCGGTCCGGAAGTGTCCCAGGTGTTTGCGTGAAGGCGTAGATGTTTGGCCTCGTACGATTTATAGTGCTTCAGTTTTTGGCCTAAGTAACTCTATGTCAAAATCCGATGTAATTTTTGAGCAGCAAACAACGCATTCCTTAACATTTTCTATATTTACACATTTACCAGTGGCCATACTTATTAATAATTATCTTGATAACATAATTCTTTATAGTTTGATGATAAATTTAATGTGATCATAATTGTGATTATTGCAGCGATTATTGTGCAGCATTGAACTGTGTCAATTGTGGAAAGATAAGACTGTTTTAAATTTCAAATAATACAAATCGTGTTTGTCGCGATTCAATTGTTGACTTTATTTTATTAACTAGGCAATCGTTCTCGTGTTAAAATATCCAAATTCAAGATATTCTATTGTGTTGATATTATTTAATGGTAAAGCTTACTCTACCTGTTATTTCTCCCTACCATGTGGAAAAATCTTTTCCTCATTAGAAACTTATAGAAAGAGTTTACAAGATTTTTGTCACTTATGTAGTTTCTCAAATTTTTATTGACAATAAAAATTTTATTACTTTATATAAAACAGTGGAAATATTTTTATCTTATATTGTAACCCACTTATTGAATACTTGACCCTAAAACAATTATTTAACTTAAAGGTAAAAAGGGTAATTAATTGTTGGAGTAGTTGCCCAGTAGTACATGTTCTATATCTACTACTTCTATAGACAAACTGACTTAACTCTGGAAGGCAGTAAAGTTGCTAGCTTTCTCACTCCGTGTAGCCAAGTATATTTTAACAGACACGTGTAGCTAAAATAACAGGTAATGTAGCATGTATTATATATACCTAATAACAATGAAACATCTCCAGGTATGTAGTATATTGGCACCCACGAAAAACCCGTTACACAGTAAAATATTTCTGAAATCAGTGGTATACATCCGTTCCTTTAAACCACAGCTGGAAAATGTAGCAGAATTGCAACTTCAGCTCGTGTATGAAATTTCATGACAACTCTCTGTCGACCATTAAATTAAAGCTATATGGACATAGGACACCTCTGTTCAATTACTTTATAACTCTTAAAGTATGGTAATTATGCTTACAAACTGCTTATGATCTATTACACTAATCTCTGTGAATCACAAGAAAAACTACAACCTAATGCATGAAGCATATCAAGCCATTAGCCTAGTTTCTTGATACGTTATTACATAGACATATAACAGGATTTGTATGTTATTCCAAATTAGGTACTAACATTTCAAAATGCTGCCAGCACAAATAAGAATTAACTAAAACATTCAATTCCCCATGTAAACTTAACACATTACATGCCTACTGGTCAATTTGCATATGCCGACTGTTTACTTAATTAATCATAAACTTTCATTTGCATATTTAACATGCCACATGTGCTTTTGTAAGTAATCTGTTCTCATCTGGTGTGCAATTTCACCTACGTTAATGAACCTTTGTTATTTTAAATTATGAAGAACAGCCTTGTTCATAACATGATAACACATACCTTGACGAGTTGGATAAGTTGAGGACAGAATAGATGGAAACAGGTAGGCTGTTGTTAGGTCAGCAGGTGATGGATCAGCAGGTGATAGGTCAGCAAATGATGGATCACCAGGTGATGAGTCACCAGATGATGGATCAGCAGGCGATGAGTCAGCAGATGATGGATCAGCAGGTACCATGTCAGCAGGCAGAGTGCCAGCAGATAACGTTTCAACCGGCAGGATATCAGAAAGCACCGTGCCAACAGGCAGAGTGTTAGTAGGAATCATGTCAACTAACTCCATGTCAACAGTTACCATGTCAGCAGGTACTGTGCCATCAGGCACCATATTAACAAGCACAGTGTCAGCAAGTAGGCTGTCAGCAGGGGCTAGGAGAGGCCGGGTGTCACCAGGGGCTTGGAGAGGCAGGGTGTCAGCAAGGGCCTGGAGAGTCAGAGTGTCAGCAGGGGCCGGGAGAGCCAGAGTGTCAGCAGGGGCCGGGAGAGGCAGGGTGTCAGCAGGGGCCGGGAGAGGCAGGGTGTGGACAAGAGACACCGTAGCAGCCATCACAGTAAACAGCCGCAACAGAGCAGAAGTCGTCACCAAACTCTGCCTATTCCTCGTCCTCTTAATCCTGACCTTCTTGTTGTGTTGTTTCCTGTGGCCATTGTGGTGGTGTTGACTCATCTCTGGGTCTGGCCACAACTGCTGCTGCTGTTGTAGAGTATTTATGGATGTGCAGCTTCTTACTGTGATGCTGCTCCTGTTCTCAGGCACTGCTCTGTTGCCTGGTCTTGCTACAGCTGCTGTACTCATCAGATACTGCTGTTGCTCTTAACAATATTTCCACTGTAAAAGAAAAAGAGATAAAATATTACAATTAAAATCCAATTTGTATATCAATTCAAAATGCATAACGTATTACAATGCAAAAAGTTATGCATTAAATTATAAAGTCTTTATTTCTGAGATAATTTGAACCTTTCTTTGAATCAAGTTCCTCTTTGTACCATGACCATCCATCAATAGAACAGTTTTATTGAATAGTACAGTTTTGCATCATGATCATCCAAACCTGCCTGGCGAGTACATCTTTGTGCCGTGACCATCCAAACCTGCCTGGCGAGTACATCCTTGGATCATGGCCATCCAAACCTGCCTGGCGAGTACATCCTTGGATCATGGCCATCCAAACCTGCCTGACGAGTACATCCTTGGATCATGGCTATCCAAACCTGCCTGGCGAGTACATCCTTGGATCATGGCCATCCAAACCTGCCTGGCGAGTACATCCTTGGATCATGGCCATCCAAACCTGCCTGGCGAGTACATCCTTGGATCATGGCTATCCAAACCTGCCTGGCGAGTACATCCTTGGATCATGGCTATCCAAACCTACCTGGCGACTATGTTGTATCCAGATTTTTTTTTAATTAGTTAGTCTCTCTTCAATATTGGTCTCCGAATGCATGATAAAACTGATGAGTTAGCCAAAGTGTTTGCTCATAAAGAAGGAATTGATTACCATCTTGGACTGCCTTTGAGCAGCCTGAGGGCAGTAAAATTCCGGGAACATAAAAAATCTCGTAGACTTGAGGCAACGTGAAATTCACACCAATTGCTCCATCTATCATTATTCTATTATGCAGGAAAAACCGCACGTCTATGGATCATCCAATAACTGATAGGCTTAGCTCGGCTACAAGAACCTCTGGGAGTTTGAAACATCTGCAGATGTAGATTTAACTAAATGTAAACTCTGTCAGCAGAACTACTCGCATACTTTACGTCATTATATAATGGAATGTGAAAAAATCGCAGAATTCAGAGATAACACCTTCAACGGAGTCCAAGAAATGAGTAAGTACTTCATTCATAATGATGTACTGCCAGGAATCTTAGCGAAGTATCCAAAATTTGTTTACTGTAGGGAAAGCATGCCCATGACTGTAAAGCTGCCGCCCAGTTGGGGGTGTGTGGAGCAAGACTAGTAACTGTGTGACTCACCATAGATGTAGTGACTGTTGCGAGCCTCTTGTTGAATCATTTGTGACATAAAAAAAGAGTATCGATATGTATATGTATTTGTGTAAATGTCTGTATATGTATGTACATGTGTATGTAACATTAACAATTGTTTAACTAGCTTCAACAAATTGTCACTTGTTTAGTTAACGAACTATGGGGTTCAGTTCCTGAATATTTTATTTATTTATGTATTAATTTATATATATATATATATATATATATATATATATATATATATATATATATATATATATATATATATATATATATATATATATATATCAATCTTTGGACAACACCCACCAGTGACACTCGAACCCAGAAAGCACAACTACCTTCCAGTAGCTGCCATAACTAGTACGCTTTAACCCACTACACCATCAGACCCTACTGTATATATATATATAAATATATATATATATATATATATATATGTCGTACCTAATAGCCAGAACGCACTTCTCAGCCTACTAATCAAGGCCCGATTTGCCTAATAAGCCAAGTTTTCATGAATTAATGTTTTTTCTTCTACCTAACCTAACCTAACCTAGCTTTTTTTGGCTACCTAACCTAACCTTACCTATAAATATAGGTTAGGTTAGGTTAGGTAGGGTTGGTTAGGTTCGGTCATATATCTACGTTAATTTTAACTCCAATAAAAAAAAATTGACCTCATACATAGAGAAAAGGGTTGCTTTATCATTTCATAAGAAAAAAAATATAGTAAATATATTAATTCAGGAAAACTTGGCTTATTAGGCAAATCGGGCCTTGAATAGTAGGCTGAGAAGTGAGTTCTGGCTACTAGGTACGACATATATATATATATATATATATATATATATATATATATATATATATATATATATATATATATATATATGTAGTAGCCAGAACTCACTTCTCAGCCTACTATGCAAGGCCCGATTTGCCTAATAAGCCTAGTTTTCATGAATTAATGTTTTTTCGACTACCTAACCTACCTAACCTAACCTAACCTAACGTTTTCGGCTACCTAACCTAACCTAACCTATAAAGATAGGTTAGGTTAGGTTAGGTAGGGTTGGTTGGGTTCGGTCATATATCTACGTTAATTTTAACTCCAATAAAAAAAATTGACCTCATACATAATGAAATGGGTAGCTTTATCATTTCATAAGAAAAAAATTTGAGAAAATATATTAATTCAGTAAAACTTGGCTTATTAGGCAAATCGGGCCTTGCATAGTAGGCTGAGAAGTGAGTTCTGGCTATTAGGTACGACATATATATATATATATATATATATATATATATATATATATATATATATATATATGTCGTACCTAGTAGCCAGAACTCACTTTTCAGCCTACTATTCAAGGCCCGATTTGCCTAATAAGCCAAGTTTTCCTGAATTAATATATTTACTATAATTTTTTTCTTATGAAATGATAAAGCAACCCTTTTCTCTACGTATGAGGT